>NC_056746.1:303113302-303240802 GCF_019279795.1 Protopterus annectens | reverse complement strand
AACCGACGGGCAACGTTGAGCAAGCTGTAACAAAACTGCCTTTACACAGACACACCTCCTAGCCTGTGTAGACAGTCATAAAGTATAAAAAGCAGTGGCGAGGTTCGAACCCAGGATACCATGCACCATAGTCAAGGTACTGAACCACTAAGCCATGACAGCTGCACTTAGAAATTCAATAATAGCATATATATATAGGAATGAATAGAAAGAGGAGCATGACAAAGCAGGTTTTGTGAAGCTGATACAATTCCAAAATGGCCAATCACAGATAAGTGTGGGAAACATGGCATATATAAGCCCCATAGGTGGGAATACACAGCATAACAGATTGTAGAACCAACTTGCAGCCAGAATGTCCGGTGTAGGTGAGGGTAGTTGCTTTCGAGCACAGAGGTGGGGCATTGAGGCGTCCAAATATATGGTTTGGCTCCTTGTCCACAATCATGAGGCCCAACTCATGCAGGGCCAGGTCCTGTGGGGAGCATATAGGGCTGAGGCGTGGGACCGGTTGGCTCATGATCTCACCAGTGCCTCAGGGATACCAAAGACTGGTGAGCAGGTCCGTCACCACCATGCGGACCTGAAGAGACGGAAGCAGGACTAACTGAACAATTGGATCCAGGAGGCCCGGCAAATGCCCAACACCCCACTACTGAGTAAGTTACATGTAATTATTTATGTAAGAAATTAACCTAGCTGATATTATGGAGATGTGTATTCCAATATTACTTTATTTATATTACAGCTGCAGGTGTCCGTTCTGTGAACCGTAGAGCCTATGGTGATAGGCTGGCACGGTTGCGCCACCAGGCAGGTCAGTAATCCTCTCCCTGTAACTGTAAATAAATATATAAGTATGACAGTTAGCAAAAGAGTGCAGTGTAGTCACTAAGTAATAAAATGTGCAAGTAACAGTGTAAGAGGGTTTGCAAGTATTGCTTGATTACAAAAGTGTGATGCAGTCTGTAATCCAAACAGAAAAATGAAACAAGTCTGAAATAAAGTCTGAAATAAAGATGCCCCACCTTTAATATAATAGTACATAACCTGCAGCAGGCTGAAAAGTACAGCTGCAGAAGCTGAGTAAAACACGTGTGAAATATATCCCTGTTGAAATACAGAAACATGACAGAAGTGAGACTGTTGGAAAGGATTGTTATAACTACAGGTAAAACATGTCAATAAAGCCTAGAATTAAGTACCATCCTGAATTGTAAAAATAAAACAAGTGAGAGAGTGTGAGAAAGAGTTATGAATCCACCAATAAAGTAGTAATAACTCCTGAATAAAGTATACTGCAGTCAGTACAGAATGAAATGAATGCGACAAGCAGAACCAAACAGTAAAATGTGTTGAAAATGTTACCGCAGCTGGAATGTGTATCCCAAAATCTGGATATGTTGCTCTCAGTCTGCAATATGCAGATAGTATGGTGGTTGTCTGAAATACCAAACATCCACAGTTGTCTATAGCTATATAAAGCAAATGTAGCAGGATGATGTAGCTGAACAGAGCCAGATATGAATGTGTATGAATAAAAATGAAAATGTATATTGATGTAGCAGTAACATTCCTATCACCAACTTGAAGTAGTTATCACATAGGAAACTGTAGGCAGAACTGCAGTGTATATATATCTGCAGCTATTAGAAATGTACAGCATATGTATTGATATTTGAAGTTGTTAATTACATTTTCTTCACCCTACCCTATAACCACATATAATCCATTCCACGTGAAATTGGTATGTGCAATCACAATTAACACCCCTGGACATTTGTCCTGTTGGTTCATACATATTTGCATGTACGTTGATGCATCTGCCCTGTTCATACATCCAAACCTGATGGCCTGTTGCCATCAATCAACCCTGCATGTTGTTGGACTGTGTATTGCCAAAATATGCATGTGTTATGCTTGCTGTTCAATGGTTTGAATATCTGGGTGTTTGGTTAATGGGAATACTAATGCATGCTGTTACAACTAATTGTGAATGGTATTGTACGTTACTAACCCAAACTGTCATGACATAATGCAAAACATAGGACAACAGGGAAGGCGGGTTCCAGTGGACCCACCGCTCCCTCCTCAGCTGGCGAGTACACCTGGCAGTAGTGCCCAGGCCGGACCCTCCTCCGGTGGCCCTGTGCCACCTGCAGGTGGAAGCACTGCAGGGGATGGGGCTCGTCCCCCCTCTGCAAGTGTTGCCGGAGGAGAACAACCACTCACCCTCCATAGTGTCCGGACTGTGGTGCGTAGGGAGATCCAGGAAGCTGTTCTTGGGCCCCTACGCCAGCTTGAGGCACAGGTGGCACAACTAACGGGCGTGCCTGCTGCCCGGCCTACACAGCCCCCAGCACAGCCCCGTCCTGGGCCGTGAAGGCACAGTGGCAACTGCCCATGGGTGGGGATATCAGTTCCACTGTTGCCATCTGTGGGCTCATGAGCTCTAGATATCCAAACATCCGTCCCCGTCAATTGTGTAACCCTCCACATGTGTCATACACCACCCCTGTATGCGTCTTGTTTGTCTTGTCTGTTAACCTACCCAACCTACCTCCCCAGCTATACCGACTTCCTGTACCTGACATACCACTCTCACCTGAAAAAAAAAAAAAGGGCAGTCTGTACCCACAAAAAAATTACGCCCCATACATAGCTGCCCATTTCGCACACATGTCTGCTGGACATGGAAACTGTCAATTACAATTGGCTGTACAACAAGTATTATTGTTGTCCTCACACCTCTCTCAGGGGTGGAAGGTTTCAAATGTCACACCAAATTACAAACATATGCACAGCTGTTGCTGATGAAGAAATGGGCAGCTATGGGCCTTACCTACATCCCTCCTGCAAAACCCCAGTTTGTTTCCCTACTGTCTTACCCTCTTTGTGACCTCTTTTTCACCACTTTCCTGTCTCCCCATTTTCATTTCTTTCAAAGAAAATAGCGCGGGTGTGCGCAAGAGTAAGCACTTTTAAGCAGTTGTAAGCGGGTGTGCGCGGAGCTGACCGCCAGTGCACATGCATGAGCTCCGCGCAAACTAGTGCTAACCCGGTTACAACTGCTTAAAAGTGCCTTAGTCACTCTGAATGACAAGTCCTGTAGTCTGCTCAAAAGCAAAATAAAATTCCACTGTCAGCCCTGAACCCAGGACCTTGGAAACAGTAGTCTGCATGACTTACCACTAAGCCATGACTGTTATATAAGAGCATTGTGCTAAAATAAATATATCATGTAATAGTAGGAATGAATGCAAAGGGAATATAGGATGTGTAGTACACAAAGCATGTCATGTATATTTACTGTCAAATGTAGTGGATTTCTATAATAGTAGTGTGTGAACAGAAACAGCCATGCTAGTTGGTAGCTAGTAGGTAATAATGTCACTGTAGCACCTTGCAAGCCACACACATACTCACAGCAGGATAATCACTGCCCATACTCCACAACCTCTTACTGGAACACATCCGGACTAAGTAATAAAAAATGTGGAGCAAAGGGCCAAAAACAGGGACACATTCCAAATAATGCTACAACAAACTTAGACAGTTGAGAGAGTAACAGGTTCTGCATTTTGTTGGATGTTTGGAAGGGTATGAAGTCTGAAACTGAAATGTTTGTCACTATAGTCTGACTTGAGCCCACAGTGATTTGCCAGAAAAAGCTGTTTATGAGATATTGACCAAAATATGAGGCAACATTGTGGACAACCTGCAAATATCTGTACAACTGAGAGGTCTGACACTGTCATATTTGAATAGTTAAGAGCCTAGACATAGCAACAGTGACTGAGTTACAGGGATGCCCCACAGACTCCCTGTGAAATGTACAAACAGTAGGCAGAAAGGTGTTACAACACATGCAATGGTAACTATGAAGTACTGAAAGTATGCACCACTTGCACGACAGAAATAGTGTAGTAATACATATGCTCATGCTATCCCACAGTCACAACTGCAGAATACCAGACAATTTAATGGGTGTACCCCACTGATATGTACCATTCCATGAGGCAGATAAAAGATGCACCTGAGAGTCTCTGGGGCCTGCTCAGCAGCATACTCAAATACCCTAATAGATGTCAAGGCCCACACCATGGCCAGACCACACTGCATGCAGTAACACCCTAGCAGATATAGCAAGCATTCCAAGGTGTGAATGTACATGGAAATTAGGAAAGCCACAGCAACACACTACAGTCAAGACACCTAGAAGTAGTGAATGTAAAGGGCAAATATTGAAGCCATAGCAACAAAGTGCAAGAGCCACTGCTATATACCATTTACACCACATGTCCCACAGGAAAGCACACACACCCACATTAACAGTAGTAGTAGTATTAGGTGTCAGTGTACATACACACTTAGTACAGGAAACTGGAGAAATGAATGGAGAAATGTTAATCTACAACACAGCCAGAAATATGAGAGATACTAACCTTTATACTCACAGAACAGTGTCCACAGCATACCAGCATGGTCCCTGCCCTTAAACTCTGAAAGGGCTACGCCTATCTCACATACCTTTTTATAACACTGTCCTGGAATCACAGTGAGAACTGCAATCAGTACACAACTGGCTGCATGAAATTAGCAAATGCTGGCTAACAATTTGTGCAGAGGCCATCACATGGACATATGCAGACACCTACAAAAGCATGCTGTACTCCCAGTCCACACATGCAATACTTTCATTGCACTCTGTGGAGGTAGGGAGAGACAGAGAGAGACAGAGAGAAAAAAAAAACATACACAAACAAAAGAGTCATCAAAAACCACTCGAAAGCTGACAACTGCCAACTGGAGCAGCAGGACAACAAACCAAACGGCAACGCAAGCAGCTGTGACAAACACAGGTAATGTAAAGTAATACTTTAAAAGTCTACATACTGTGAACCCTCCATATGTGTCATTGGTCTGTATCCATATGTATATGAAGATGTGAATAGGGCAGGGGACATACAGCAACTATCAGTGAAGGCTGTACATACATATGTATGTGAGGGCATCTATGTGCACATATCAATGTAGGTTGAATGTAGGTTGTAGTGCAATGTACAAAGTAGGTTTCACAGTTATGTATGTTTAGCAGTATGTTAGTGTGTGTATACAGTTTTGTAAACAAACATGTTGATATACCTATCTATCATATGGATACGTATATATGTCAATATATGTATGTATGTATATATATATATATATATATATATATATATATATATATATATATATATAATATGCATATATGTATACATACATAGAGAGGGATGTAGGAATGCATAGACAGATGTAGATAGATAGAATATGTAGAAACATATATATGTAATACACACATACAGATATAGATATATGTAGATACATATACATAGGCAGACAGATCTGACTATCTACAGATATGACTGTATGTAATGATCTCACACTCCCCCTGTCCCACCCCCTCTGTCACTCTCACCCCCTCTCTGTCACACACCTCCCCCTCTCTCCATATCTATAGCAATATATGTACATCGATATATATATATATGTGTATATGTATACAGACACACACATATATATATATATATATATATATATATATATATATATATATATATATATATATATATATATATGTATATATATATATATATATATATATATATATATATATATATATATATATATATATATAGAGAGAGAGAGAGAGAGAGAGATGTATATATATTCTGAGTGAGGCACATGTGTACAGATGTATTGCAACAGGTGCCTGGTAACAAAGGCATGGAGTGAACACCAGTGTCAAAACTGGAGTACCATACCCCATTTCAAATCACCTACATCAGTAACCACCAGATATGTGATTGGCTGCCCACCACTGCATGTGTCAGGGGTGAACAGGGTCATAAATGTGTACAATAGTCCCCCCAATGATAGTCACAGTGGCACACTATTCCTGGAATACCTGCACATGGTATGTGTCAGCAGACATGGTGTGTCAGCTATGGACATGTAGGTCAGTGTACCCCTCCACACCACACAATGGCTGCCACGGTATGTACTTCACATGACAGCTACAGATATGGAGAAGGACACAGTGACATGTACAACACTGTGACAATGCACTCAAACACATTACCAATGCACAGTGACTGACAACACCACAGAGTACACACATGCTACCCACATAGAGGTTACCACTCCTGGATTTACATACTTAAGTCACACCCATGACAGATGTCCAACAACCATAGTAACACCTCACACCATCTACAACCTAAATGACTGCTGTGTGTCGTCCATGACACTGCAGTAGAGAGCACATGGCGGAGGTACAGGTTCCTACCCACAGATAAGACATACCTTGCAATAAACCACACAGCATTAAGAAGCAAGACTCCCCATGAGTACGTCACACATACCCCTGGTGAATGTTAGTCAGATAGGTAATATGCCATATGAGTCACCCTGTGTAACTGTTTGACAGGAGCAGGTACCATCACATCACATGTGTCACAATGGTCAGGGTAGCAGAACAGTATGCTGCTGTAGTCCCAGGGGCAATAGCATATTGTATTGTATTGTATTGTAATGTATTGTATTGTGTTGTATTGTATTGGTATATAGAGGTGCCTCCTTCGTGGAGTGGAACCACTGCTGCTGTATGCCAGTGCACAGGTACATATCCTGTAGTCAGGCTAGTGTTACATAGCACTTCTATATGTGTGTTTAGCTCCTCTTGGAGTTCATGTAGCATGCAACCAGGGATACCGTCAGGTCCCATTGATGCTGTGTTTTCTGCTTTTCTGAGGGCGGCTCTCACCTGGACATCTGTGATGACAGGGAGGTTACAGTCAGCTGGGATAAGTATGTCTTAGTTTGGGGGAGAGGGAGGGGGGAAACTTGCACTGAACCTGTCTGCCACAATGTTGCCAATATCTGTGGGTTCAGTGAATTATTTGTTGTTTTGTACTAACTATGAGCATATTGGAGGGTTTCTGACCAGGTTGCTAACATAACTGAAGAAGGCCTTGTGGTTATCTGTAGTGTCCCCATTGATTTCCCTCTCAAAGTTGCCCATGGATGTTTGTATGAGAGAAAATAGCTCCTTACTAGTGCTGATCAGGCATGCCTTCCCTTTATGGAATTATGCTCTGTCTTGCAGTAGCTTCCATCTTTTGTTATACAATCTGTCAATGGCTGGGGTCCACCAGACAGGATGCTTTCCCTTTGTGGAGAGTGTCTTGGTCTTATATGGGATTGCATGATCCATGCATTCTCGGAGATGTCCGTAGAAATAATTTGTGAAGGGGCCAGCATTGTGGGTTGTGTCTTCCACTGGCCCAGTGGGCTTAAAGGATACCATGTCAGTGTTACGAAGTGTAAAGTTTGCATTTGAAATGTTATTCACTGTAGTCATTTGTGCTGGTGGTGGAGGTGGGATATGTATATCCAGGGCAATTAGTTTGTGGTCAGCTCACAGTAGTTGATGCTGTACCCCATACAGTACCTCAATACAAACCCCAGAATGAGGAGGTGCTTTGGACCTGAATCAGTGTTCTGACTGCTGGGGTTTGGTAGTATGTCGTATGGAGTGTGCCAGGTACTGTTGCACAGTTGTTGGCTGAGCACTGATACCTGGCCATTTACATGTGTATCCACCAATAGACAGACAGATGCTATATATGTGAGATATGTTGTATCACAACAGTCGAGTAGCATGTGTAGTATGTGTGCCAAATTCTGCTGACATATTTTGCTGATATCATGTTATTTCCTTTTTCAGGACCATGGCTCACCAGCGCAATCCAGTGTACTCTGCAGCTGAGGATGAGGAAATACACCAGAGCCTGGTGCGGGATTATGCAATACACTTTTCCCGCACCAGCCAGAATCAGCAGGAGAGGGCTGCACTGTGGCAAGACCTGGTCCGTCGGGTAAATGACATAGGCACACATAATAGGACATATGAGCAGGTACGACATCACTGCAGTGATTTAATCAGAAATGTCCATCAGTGTGCGTCGGATATCCACAGGCAACATGTTGCCACAGGTGGTGGGGTGGCTACACATCCCCTACTCACCAGACTGGAGGGACTACTCATAAGTGTTGTGGCTCCAGCCCGCCTACAACAGCAACAGCAGCAGACCTGCATTATAATGGAGGCTGGAGCCACACAGCAGCAAGACTACGAGCGTGCAGGTAATATGCCATATGTATAGTTGACTGTTGTGTACACTGGTAGTTAATGCATGTGTGAGGTGTGTCCTTGGTTTGTAGCTGTCATCATAGTATTTAATGTGCAAGTGTGATATTCTCAATATCAGCAGCTGACCTGTGAAAGGCAACTGTTGTACTACTGACCTGTATCATACTCAGTAACAATGGCACAGTTGTGCCCACTGACATTAATTTCCTCACTTCTGCAGGTCCCTCCGGTGTAACAGCAATGCAGCCTATCCATGCTGGTGAGTGTGTATTAACAATACCTTTAATAGTCTTGATAGTAATAGTAATATTAGGCTCACTTAGTAGTGCTCTGTGTATGCATGCAGGTGTGTCTGTGTCTGGGTGTTGATATCTCGCATACTGAGTAGTGTGCAACTGTGCAACTGTGTGCAAGTGTGCAACTGCGTGGAACTGTGTGCAAGTGTGCATGTGTGCAACTGTGTGCATGTGTGCATGTGTGCATGTGTGCACCTGTGCATGTGTGCATGTGTGCATATGTGCACGTGTGCATGTGTGTATGTGTGCACCTGTGCACCTGTGCATGTGTGCATGTGTGCACCTGTGCATGCGTGCATGTGTGCATCACTGGTAACATTGTGTAGACATTGTAAACTGTGTTTCCTGTTTCCCTCCCACAGGTTCTGGTGCTGCTCTGGTGTCATGCAACAGGAAACCTGAATCAGGTGCCACGGGTACTGATAATGATGACATCTGTGTAATGGCATAGGAAGGTATGCCAGGGTCCGTCATTGGTCAGCCAATTGACAGTACACAGCTGTCAACCCCATCAATGCGCACAGTCATCCTGCCAATACACCCTTTGTCACCAATGTCCCTAGGTGATGGACAGGATACAGTGGGCATTAACCAGGGTAATGTGGTATCTGTGGCACATGCTTCCCCACAGAGCAGCCATGGGCATGGCCCTGAGATGGTACTACACAGACAGATGTCCAGGGGTTCTCGTGGGAGCATCCGTGGGCATACTGCCCCTGTCAGACGTGCCCACAGAGGTCTTACAACCTCAGCTATGTTTCGAGCTGTCATGCGGGCACAGTCATGTATGGAACGGTACACCAGACAGCGTTTGAGGGAGCTGACAGCATGTCGCACAGCCATGAGTGACAGTATGCGTGACATTGCGGCTGCCATCCGTAATTTCACCGATGTCATAGACAGACGTTGTGGGGACATATTAGATCAGTTCCACAACTACATGTCCATGAGCCAGGGCAATGGTGGACGGTTGAGGTGTCAACATGGGTGTATGCCAGCAACAGCAGCAGCTGGCAGTTGTCATGGACAACAGGGCCGCGGCCACCCCCATAGTGCCAGCAGCAGCCCCAGCAATGCTGGGTCTGTGCTGTCATCAGACCGCCCCAGGAGACCACGTGCACGTGGCTCTGGACAGGCCCGACAGGGATCTGTGTCCAGTCAATGAACACCTGCTTCTGATGACAGTACCCAGTCTGGATTGGTACCGGATATGGTCCGTAGCACCCCTGCAAGGCACAGGTACCGTGTCCGTGGCCAGAGACACTGATCTGTATGACCTGGCAGGTACAGTCTGTGGCTGTCCACAAACACCAGTATATGGCAGCCATGAGGTGGAACTGTGTGCATCCATACACACATGCGAATTGACAACACCTAGGGCTACTGCATAAACGCACACACTGCATCAACATTGCCCCACCTTTTACTGCTGTCCATCACCAACACACATACACATACATGTCAATTGGTGGTATCAGTGGCAGACTCAGGCATACCAAGTTCACACCCTGTGCATATGATGAAATTGTGCCACCTCCTGCAATCTGTAACATCAGTGCAGGTACAGGTTAACATGTTGCTGATGCACAGGGTGACTACATAGACGTGTAGTAATAGTATCATGTTGTTAACAGTACTGTGTGCTGATATAATTGTGGGTATATCCCAGCATGCCTGCTGCAGTAAGGGTATGATTGTCTTGTACTGTTGTCTACACCCATGGTAAGTACCATAGTATATCATCTGCACATGTTGGCATACTGGTGGTAAGGATGTCAACAGAAGGCTACATACATAGGTAGCACAGGGGATAAGGTAATGAAAGTATCGATACGCAATGATGGACATGTAAACTGCAAGTGGCATGTTGCCCACACTGGACTCTGCAATGCGGATGTTTGAAGATGTTGATATGTGTGCAGTACTACACGACTGGTACAGGACACACAGGAGCACCCTAGCACTGCAAGCTCACATCTCATACCATGCTAGACAGCCCCAACACACAAAACTAACTTTCACAGGAGGGAGAGTCCCCATAAATGTCAGGGATACTGTGGTGGCAGGACAGGTAGCATACATCCTACTAAGTATGGAACCACTGAGTGAAGGCTCAGTGTCTGTTATTTGACATGTGTATTACTGCAGGTATGAGCACCTGGGTTTCCATCCAGTTATTGTACATCCTGACGGTACATGCTCTGTACACTTGTGTGCACTGAGACTGGACCCTAGCCATCTGACCTGTGTATTTCCATGTACATGTGTATAGTGCCTGCATATTTGCACTGTTACCTACTGGAAGTGGTACAGCTTGTTTGTTGTACAATGGACTACATGCAGCCCTGCTTACTGTAGCTTTGTTTGCATGCATGTTTGCTTGCAGTTACCCTGGAACACTGATCCCACCTGCAATGCAGAGTTACAGAGCTTCTGTGGACTCCTAGTGACATCTGCATAGCTTACTATATGTATGTCCATGTCTCACTTGACAGAACGGCACTGTTTGTCCTGTTAACATGTACGTTGCCTGTGACACATTGCATATGACTTACCTGGCATTTGTCCACGTGAGCAGTCATATATGCCAGTGCTAACTAATCACAGGCAGTACACCCTCACATACTCACCTTCTGTACCTTGTTCACCATTGGCCCTATGTGTTGTTAATCACCATGGCAATCACAATACTATGATAGCATGTGTAAAGGTCACTTGTCAGTCACCTCTATGGTACAGTTGTGGAATATGTGGTTCATGTGGCAATGTCACAGCTGCCACATGTACACAGTCAACTCTCTCCCCTACACATGGACGTACAACACATGTATGAGATGCAACCACATAGCCAAACTGGGGACTAAGCACTCTGAACCCAGTACTGGCATAACCTGTCAGGTGGCATGAAATACTACAGTGACTACAATACCAGTCTGATGGAGACCTACACTGACAGCAATCCAAACACGTGAACACACTGGGCCATTTGTGGAGCCTCAGAATAGCATCCTGCCTGAGCAGCAGACACCTCTGCAGCTGGCACACAGGCATACGTTAAGCCGGAACACAGCACATGCAACACATAGCACACAAATCCTGTGTGCCAAACAGTCACAGCCTGTACGGCTAGACAACACACCTCCTACAGTTGTGTTAGGTACCTTTATTGTCAGGTACAGTGAGGTCCCGCTCACCAGGCTGGACAAGGTGAAGGTCACAGTGATATGCCCGTGGGGCACTTTGGTCCACCACATAACACAAGCATACAGGTCAGTCAGAGGCATTGACACATATGACTCAGTCATTGTCCATGCCACTATGGCTGACCTGTGATGTACCTCCCTGGACTATATGATAGGGAACATAAAAGGGCTCTCTGAGCATGTGGCACAGGCTGGTATGACCCTGACCTTGGTTGGCATCATACCCTCACCAGGAATGCTGACGTATTACTGAATGCTGATGAATTACTGTAGCTACAACACCCTAGCTGAAAGGTTCCTAGCATGCAGTCACTGCATTGCTATGGAACAACTTGTTACCATTCCCACAACAGGTGAAAACATGCAGCAACTGTTCATCAACAACATGTAAACTATATGCCCCAGACTAGATGTGTATTCCTCGCTGCTTGGATGATACCATATACAACTCACACTGTATATACACATACCACATGCAGCACCTGCACAGAAGACCACAGTAATAATGTTATCCAGTGCAAATACCATGTATTCACATGTGGCAGGCATCAGGCATGGGAACTATTGAAGGTCACAGGTACATATGTGTATTTGGCACACACATACATCATCTGTGTCCATTGCCATTACTGGTTTAATAGATGTCATGCATTATTGTGAACAACAGCCCACACACATGGGCATTCTGTGTGACAAAAACACATGTGGCATGTGTGGAATTCAAAGCCATAACTAACTGTGCTATGACAGTAGTGAGAGACAGAGTAGCAGAGCGTGCTATTTGCATTACTGGGAGATTTGCCCTCTTCAGCTGTACTTGTAGGGTGCTGACATCATCTCTGTGTAGAGATTGGAATATGCACCAGTTGGTGTGTTGTACTGGTTGCCAAAAGGGTCAGCTTTCTCACACATGTAATTGCACACACCTTACTTCCACTCACCCACACACACTTACCATTTGCAGGATTCATACCCCTACCTAAATATGTTATGACACTCAAGACAGACGCATTAGCAGAGTGCGCTATTCACATTACTAGGAGGTTTTTCTTCTCCTGCTGTACTTATAGGGTGCTGACATCATCAGTGTTTAGAAAGGGAAATGTGCATCCTGTAGTGTGTTTTCCCAGTTGCCAAAAGGGGCAGTCCCCTCACACTAACCCCCCTCACACAAACTTGCCATTTGCAGGATTTATACCCCTATCTAACTATGTTATGACACTCAAGACAGACGCATTAGCAGAGCGCGCTATTCACATTACTGGGAGGATTCCCTTCTCCTGCTGTACTTATAGGGTGCTGACATCTTCAGTGTTTAGAAAGGGGAATGTGCATCCTGTAGTGTGTTCTCCTAGTTGCCAAAAGGGACATTTCTCTCACACAAAAATGCACACACACCAACACTGCTCACCCACACACACACTGAGCATTTGCAGGATTCAAACCCCCACCTAACTATATTATGACACTTGAGGGAGATGCATTAGCAGAGTGCACTATCCGAATTACTGGGTACTTATTCTGCACCTGCAGTATTTATAGGGTGCTGACATCATTATTTCTACAGAGGTATGTACATCTAGTACTACCTGTCAGGTGGGGGATAGCATATATATGCATTTGCAGCCACCTACTTCAGGGTCAGATATGCACATCAGCACTGGCAGGTTATGTTCTATACCATGCTTCATGACCACAGGACCTGTAACACACAACACAACCAGTTCGGACCACCCTGCCCACATCCAGGACACACAATTTGCTTCCCTGGGAACAGTGCCAAGATATGCAGGTGTTCACATACACCATTCCAGTTGTTAATGTCAGGTACAGGTATATTGTGTGTGGGAACTACTCAGGCCTCTACAACATTACCCTACAGCCACTACAATTTGTGAGTCCATGTGCTATGGCAGAACCACTCACCACAGCCACAAGGGGGAATACATATTGCACCTGACCATCTGCAACATGGGTATTCACTGTTCCACACCAGAGGTAGACCACCATTGTTGATATCTGACCATACCCACCTTTCCCTGGACATCCATATCCCATCCCCACCCCCAGGCAAGGTTGTCACTGCAAACAAGCAGACTTTACACTTGTGAAGACTGGGGTGGAAGACTTCAAAGGACCCATGCTGGGAGAGTATACAGGCCACTCTGCATAATCCTTGACAATTGCATTCTATGAGCATGTGGAAGGTTTGCATTGATCATGCTATCCCAAATATACCCATGACTCCTCCACAACAGGACACCTGTCAGGTGTACACCAGCCATATATGAGCTGTCCAACAGACAGAGTGAGCTAATACATTGCAGAGCAGTAGCCCACAGAGGGAGGACATCTCTGAACAGTACTGGCACGACACTTCAATCCCTCATAATCATTACAACAAAGTGTTGACAGTGAAATTGTCCAGACAATGCAGATAAGGCTCCCCTCAGTCTGTTATTGATGCCCACTTACTGTTAGAGGTCCTCACCAACCCTCTTCCAGCACACACCAACAACATGGATGTGACTTAGCAAATTCAACCCCTGGGATCTTCACTGTGTCCCTGCTTGATGGAGGCACAGCACACTAGCCTCACACGGTGCCTTATGTGACCTACTTTACAGTGGCACAGTAGCCTACTGTACTGGGGAGGCAGACACCAAGCACACTCTGGTTAAGCTGTCATTCCCTAGGGCAAACAGCCTAGTGTTGACCTCTACACCCATATGTTTAATTGTCAGATGCACAATATTTGTTGCTGATAGACTGTTTGCAGGTCTTTATTGCCATAGCATTCCCTGTTTCTATGAACAACGTGTGTATCTGTGGAAGATGTTTGAATATGAGAGGGATCCACTATATCACTTATGTCTCTGTAGTCATTTAACTGTGTGCACTGGGCAGATTGCTGTAATGTGCTTGTTTCCTGGAATAACACGTACAAATACCAGATATGTGTGGCCAACTGCTAAACTGAGATTTGGCCTAAGTGTGTGAGCATGCTCAGTTCAGGCTTTCCATGGCATGTTGTCTGACATATGTCTCATTTATCAAAGTGTGCGAGCATGCCCAGTGTGAGCTTTCCATATGTTGAACTCTGCAGCCCACCACATTTGTGGATGAGTGTGAACTTCAACAATATCTCACGTTTATGGTTGTGTGTTGCGTGTCATGTTGTGTACTTACTGTCCAACTGCTTTGTGTCTGAACACAACAGGGATTATACTGTGCCTGCAGGGTTTGCATGGGATACTTTGCATACAGTTGTCAACATCCTTTCATACTGACCTAACACTGTAGTACCGTATAGTGTACTGGTTCAGTACTTTCACTGTGGTGGACAGTATCCTGGGCTTTAGTCCTATCACTGCTTTACATTTTCATAGTGAGCACAACAGACTGGTTAGGGGCCAGTTGTGCACATCTGACCATGTTGCATTATGTTCAGATATGAACTACTTAAACCAGGCTTGTCCAACATTGGTAGTGTATTCCACAACATAGGTGTACATTGGCAAACACTAGCGATGTGCCCTAGGCCATTTCTAATGCTAGTCGGAGAGTGTGTTTGTCCTTCGACACACATTGTAAGTGGAGTTTGCCATGACATATGTCATGGTTAGTATACTGTGCCTCCGTCTACCCATGACATAACAGTGATACCCAGGGTAAACCTACCATCTCCCATCCACTCATCAAGATTCCTCTTGAGGAGAGTCAATGAGTGACTCTCTGGCTAACCTGTACTGGGAGTTTACTCAAGAGTGGTGGTGGCTTCTGTGTTATGGATCATTCAGTACAGCTTGTCCTATGTATGTCAGTGCTGGGGTTCAGGTCTCTCATGTGCATAGCTCACTGCCATTCAGATTGTACAAGGTGCAGCATGTTCATTGATTCCAGCTTGGACATGGCTTTATACATCAGGCACAGCTTGCCTCTGGGTGGGCAGTATGGCAGTGTGTGGAGCTGCAGTTTGTTTAACCAGGCAACACATGGCATCTGTTCAAGCTCTTTGATACTCCTGGTGAGGTACTTTTGGGGACTTTACAGTTGATGGAGGTGTCTGCTGAGGTACATCCCACAGGGGCTATTGTAGTCAATTGTAACACTGATGAAGGATAACTGCAGAGCCACAATGACCTCTCCTTATCTAGATCTGACAACCTTCATGATTAGGTGGGTATATGGTATGTTTCTGTAACCACTACAGCCACATGCTTGTCCAATGCAGGATATCTATCAACTTGTGTCCCCAGGTCTCTCATTACATGTTAAGTACTTAATGGGTTAACACCAATGTGGTAATTGGTGGGCACTTACTGTATATCCACAGGGGTTGACTATACACTTTTCTGCAATTAGCTTGCTAACATGGCTATGGCACCAGTTGTCTGTTTCTATGTGGCCCTTTTGTGGGATGCTTGTGTCAGCTGGAAGGTCAGATATGGTGGCCAGTTTGTAGTCCTCTGCAAACTTGTTCAGACACAGTCCTTCCATGTTGGCCTGTACCTATGGGACATATATACCAAATGAGGGAGGTCCCAGGACCAAGCCTTGTGGGATGCCAGTTATATCTGGTTTGTAGTCTGACATGGCTGCAGCATGTCTGACCATGTCAGTTCTGTCTTTGGTCTGGTTTGCAACCCCTCTACTGACATAGGGGTTTATATTTAAGCTGGTGAGCTTATCTATAATGAACACGTGGGGTATTGTATGGAAGCCTTTGCAAGGTCCAGCTACGCTGTGTGGACCACATTCCCCTCATCAATGACCTTAATGACTGTTTCAAATGAGTCAAACATGTTTAAGGGGCAGGATCTGCACTTAAGAAAGCCAAACTGGGTAGGGTCCGGTGTCAGTAGGTCCCCAATATCTTTATGTCTGCGGTACATGCTGATCCTTTCCATAGCTTTGCAGACCAAGCTTGTCAGGATTCTGGGGTGGTAGTTTGCAGTATCCATTCAGGCAACCACTTTGTTGAGAAGGACCACTGTTGTTGTACACTGCTCTTTGGTTACATATCCTGTGGTAAGGCTGACATTAAGCAGTAGTGTTATTTGGCATTCCATTCTTCTTGGAGTCCATGTTGGACTCAGCCCAGGACACCATCTCATACCATTGATGCTGTGTGTTTTGCTTTGTAGATGCTGGCTGTTACCTCAGCATCTGCAATGTCAGGGGGACAGCACTCTGCTGGGATAGATATTTTGCATTTTTTTTTGGGGGGGGAGGTTTGCACTGCACCTGTCAGGTTGGATGTTGGCAATATGTGTGTGTGTGTTTGGTATGTTGTTTGTGATATTTGAGTGATTCAGAGCATATCTGTGAATTCCCAACAAAGTTCCTACCATCAGTTAAGAAAGCCTTGTGATTATCCTTAGTGTCCTGTACAATTTGTATCTTCATAGGTTCATAGGTTCATACTAGGCTATCTACCCTAGGGCATTTATAAGCCTAGCCAGAGTGTGTGTGGCTTTCGCCACCCCTTGCTATGTGAATATTATGGCCATTTATGATTTACTTTACTGTGCCTCTGTCTGGACGTGACACAGTGAAGACCCCCAGTATACATCTACAATCATCCATCCACTTGGCAAGATTCCTGTTGAACAGTGTCAGTGAGGGGCTCTGCCTAACATGGAGTGGGATTCTGTTCCAGGGTGTAGGGAGCCTCTGGGTTATGTATCTGTCCCTCCAGCACATCCTATTTCATCATGTGTTGAGGTTGACATCTGTCACTCTCACAGCTCCGATGGATTTGGGTTTTCTGGGGTGGAGCATGTCCATTACTCCTGTGTTGGACATGGCCTTGTACAACAGGCATACAACACCTCTGTGTAGGCAGTATGTGACTGCATTCAGCTGGGATCTCTACAGCCAGGCAGCATATGACATATATTTGAGACCCTTTATCCTCTTGGTGAGGTACCTTTGAGGTCTTTCTAACTGCTGCAGGTGTCGGGTAAGGTACATCCCAAATGAGGCATTGTACTAGATTATGGGTCTGATAAGAGAACAGTATAGGGGCACAATGACCTCTGTTGACATAGATGTGAATCCTTTCATGATACGGTGTCCAGTATAGACACTCTTCCTAGCCACATTGGCAATGTGAGTGTCACATAACAGGTTACTGTCCACTTGTGTCCCTAGGTCCCTGATTACTCCTTCCATACATAATGGATTACCACCTATGTGGTAATTTGTGAGTACCTTGTTTGGTATTTGGTGAGACATTCATACTGTCCAGTGTCTTCAGGATGGCTGGGTGGGGTTCCTGTGTGTGAGAGTTTGGTCTGTAGCATGCTACAGACTGTACAGCAGTTTTGCCTATGGTTAGTTGCACCTGGGTGGTCTCCGATGCTTTGTGCATTGTCAGTTACCTGGACGTGTGGGTGTCTGTGCTGAATATGGATACTCCCCCTCCTTTTATGTTTTGGTCCAGGTTTTGGGGCCATAATGCATGATATGAGGTATAACCTGGTAGTGCTGGTGTGCTGTCAGGAGCCTTGCTGCAGGTTTCTGTCACTGCACGGACATCAATGTTCTCCATACTGGGAGGGCCTCGAGCATGCATATTGAGGTTTACACGTCTGGCATTGGTCAGCATTACCCTTATGTTTCTTTCCACTTATGTTTTCTAGGGTGGTGGGTTAGTCTTTTCAGCCTTGCCTACGAAAGGCTCTATGGAGGTGGCAAAAACCTTATCCAATATCCAGACGCCCAGGGGTAACAGGTGCAAGCCATCCCTGGAACAGCAGCGTGGCTTGTCAAGCATGACATCCCAAGCAGACAGATATTGGATCCCCTTGGAATGACACCAGTAATTGTGCCACTTGTTAAAGCTGATCATTCTGTGTTTGTACTGTGGCATCATTCTTGGTGAGGGTAGGATGCTGCAAAAGGTCAGTGTCATACCGGCCTGGACTACATAATCGGAGAGCTCATCTATGTCTCTTTTCATGTAGTCCGGGGAGGTACATCTCAGGTCATTCACGCCAGCATGGACAATGACTGCGTCATATTTCTACTTGCTTTGGGGTGACCTGCGTACTTCTGTTATGTGGCATATTGTAGCAGCCTACAGGCAGCTTACTGTACCCTTTCCCTTTTTCAGTCTGGTGAGCGGGACAGCAGTGTGTCTGACTATGGAGTCACCTATTACAACTGTATCAGGCATGTTGTTTCTCCTTCTGGCCTGTGACTGTTTGGAACACCAGCTTTGTGTACTATGTGTTGCATGTGCTATGTTTGGAGGTAGTGGTTGCTTGGGTGTCTGCTTTGGAGGCCTCTGTTGATGTGGTGTGTTTGTAATTAGGGCCTCCGGGAATGTTTTTCTGTGTTTATGTCTTTGGTTTACAGTTGTGATAGGTCTATGTGGGACTGGGTTTGTGGTGTGTGTGGTTACCTTCTCCTCCTGACTAGTTTTGACAGTACTGAGTTGAGGGAGCTCGGCCTCCGGTTTGGATAAATGGTTGCATTTCTCACATATATTTGTATTTCTTGGGGGGAGTTGAGGGTTGTCTGTGTACTTGGGGCAGGTGTAACATTGCCTCAAGATTCACAGATTCAACTTGTTGTAGCCGGCCTTAGTGGATTGTATGTGTGGATATATTTTATTGCCATACTACTGATCAGTGATTACTTCCCTTTTTATGTTTGCTCTATCATGTAGTAGCTTCCTCATTCTCTTTCATGGTTTGGTAATGGCTGGAGTCCACCATGCCAGATGCCTGCGTGTATGGCATTGTGTCTTGGTTTTATTTGGGATTGCATAATCCAAGCATTCCTGGCAGTGTTCATGGAATGCCTGTATAACAGGTTCTGAGGTGTGGCCCATACTTTGCACCTGCACAGGGCCTTTAATGGATTCCACATCAGTTTGGAGGAGTGCAACTTTTGCTTTACACATGTTTTTCACTGTGATTTTCTGGCTAGGGACTGTGGTCAGGATGTGTATATCCGGTGTGATTACTCTATGGTCTGGTCTTGCCAGTGAGGGATATACTTCTCATCTTGCCATCCAGTACCCATGTTGCTGATTATCACATCCAGTATGCTTACCCCTCTTGTGGGAGTGGTACGTTGTTCCTGAGCATTTTGGTTTATGGATTCTAGGAACTTTTGTCCTACAGTGTTGGAGCTAGTATAATGCTCCCAGTCTATGTTTTGGTATTTTCAGTCACCCAATATAATGTGGTTTGGAGGGCTTGATATATTCATGTATTCCAACATAGGCCAAGTGCAGTTCCTGGTGTTAGGACGGTAGTCTGTAGCAGGCTATAAACTGGGAGGCAGTTTTAGCCACTGTTACTTGACCATGGCTAGTCCATGCTGCTTCTTGTTGTGGTACCAACATGGGGGTGTGGTTATCCTTGACAATTATTGCAAGTCACCCTCCTTTTGTAGCTTGTTCCATGTTTTGAGGCTGTACAGCACAGTATGAGGTGTAACCTGGTAGTGTTAGGGTGCTGTTGTGAGCCTTGACCCAGTTTTCTGTTACAGGACAGATATCAACATTCTCCATACTGGGGGAGTTTAGACTGCATGCATCTTGCTGTTTAGACTTCTGGCATTGGGTAGCATTACATCTAGGTTCTTATCCCTTGTGATACCTGTGGAGGTGGGTTTGTGTTTTGAGCCTTACCTATTCAGGGCACGCTGTGGGTAACAACAGCCTTTGCCAGTATCCATAAGGCCTGGACTGATAGGTGCATGCCACCCCTAGCAGGTGGAGCATCATGTCATGCTCAGCATGTCATCCCAGGCTGGCACACATTGGATCCCCTTTGACTAACTGCAATACTTCAGCCAATTATTGCAATTGATCATCTCATCGTCATATTGTGGCATCATGCTTGGTGAGGGTATGATGTTAGTCAGGGTCATCAAGTGTGCATATACTACATGGTGTTACATTGCTTAACACATGGCATTCATGCCTCAGGTGGTGCTGCAGGGCTGCCTCTGTCGGATGCACATACTACACTCAGTGTACATGTTTCAGAGCAGGTTATGTCATTTTAGGCATCCCTGTTATTATATGAGTGAGTCACAGAGGGGTATCATTCCCAGGGTTCCTACTGAGCCAGTGTATGTGCTATGTGTTGCCTCTTTGCCAAGGCCAGGGCATACTGGGCATGACTCCTTCTGCCTACTGGGGCAGGCTCAGGTTGGTCCTCCTCCGAGTCACGCTCTGCCTGTGATGGCCTTGGCAATAGTGGGGGGCTGTTTGGCCCGGCCCTATGCTGGTCCTGCTGCAGCTGTTTTCGCAAGATCATATTATGTAGCATAGCACATACCATGACAATTTGGGTACATGTAGTTGGTGAGTACTGCAAGGCTCCACCAGATGTGTCCAGACACCGGAACCGTGACTTGAGCAGCCCAAACACATGCTCTATTACATTACGTGTTTGTGCATGTGCCTCATTATGGCATTCCTGTTCAGGTGTGTGTGCATTTTTGATGGGTGTCATCAGCCACGGCTCCAGTGCATAACCTGCATCCCCCACTAGGTGTCCATGTGGGATGTCCCCATTGGCAAATGTCTGGTACAGCTGCGTCAGATGCCAGATATGGGAATCATGGTAGCTCCCAGGGAAGCCAGCACACACATTCATTATTATGCCCTGGGCATCACACATGACCTGGCAGTTGATGGAGGGGAAGCCCTTGCGGTTAATGTAGGCCCTACCCCGCTCACCGGCTGGTGCTTTGATGCATATGTGCGTGCAGTCTACTGCACCCACTACCTCAGGGTATTCCGCTATTTGCTGGAAGAGACGCATATTGCTGGCCAATACCTCACGGGCATTGGGGAAATATACATGATCACCGACATGTGCTGACATGGCATCCAGGAACTGATGCAGTACCCTGGAGGCGGATGCCTGTGATATCCCCATCATATCACCAATTGGTCTCTGGAAGGTACCTGTTGCTAGTATTCTTAGGCCAACACATACCTTGGTTTCCACTGGGATGGGTTCCCCTCTGTTGGTTCTGTGTGTAAGGCGTGGCCTGCACAGCTCAACCATTTGCTGCAGGAGGCCTCTGTCCCCTCTATAGCACTCCACTATCTCCAGCTCATGTAACCCATGGTAGGTGACCCTGGGCCTGTACACTCTTCTCCGTCTCCTCACTGTGGGTTGTCTGGCACCGTTTGCATTGTCACCACCCTCAGCAAGTAGCCTATGTCTCCTTATGACAGCTATGGCAGCCCCTAGCATTTCTGCTCTGAGTTCAGCTTTTTCAGTTTTCACTTCTAATAGCTTACTCCTTTCTTGCAGTGTCTCTTGAGAGAAACATCCTGCACTGCTGTTTGCAGAGTTTTAAGTGCTTGGCTGGGCTACTATTCTGCCTGTGTAATTGCCTGCTTCTAATTGTTTTCACCTGCTAGCTCCAGCAGTATTCCCTGCTAGCTTCCTACTAATTCTGTTGCTTCCTGTTTCCTTTTTGTTTCCTCAGGGGGGAGCAACGCGCATACCAGCAGAAACACGCTCACAGTGGCTTACATGCACGCACACATGCTTACACGGTTCAGAATCTACTTATTCGGGTTAAAATGCACGCACACCAGAGAAAACAGTCTTACAAGTCTGCCAACAGGCACCCACATGCTCAGTCTGCCTTACACGCGCACACACTGCCCTACTCGCACCTCCTGGTGTGCACACGTGCACATGCATGCCCAGCAAGAAACTTTGGTGTAAGCAACAGTGTACACCTTCCATTTCTTGACTTTCCCATGCTTATCTTGTGGCACTCCTCTTTCCATGATATGTGTCTGACATCTGTCATGTAACACTGACCTCTAATGAACTGCATTTCTTTCTGCTATTCCCTCCTGTGATGTCACCTATCTCCTACTCTATTCCTCCCCCTTATGTATCTCTTACACTACTCAGAATGTGCTCATTTGCTATGTGACAGTGGAATTCAGTATCCTAACACTCATTTACATCAGATTGCCTACTAATGCTTAGTTACATGTCTTAGACTCAGCTTCCCCCCTTAGCAACCATTAAACGGTGGCCATGTTGTTTTTGATCTGCTGGTCCCTGCATTGTAAATCCATGTATTGCATAAAACCCACATTTGTGGGTTTATAACCTTCATTTTTATGTTTTATATAGCGCAGCCTGTTTGTGCGGGGCTGCGCTGCGTTTAAACTTTGGCGATCACTGAAAAAAAAAATTATTTCTCATATTTGCATCGGGGTACCTTGCCAATGGCCACATATTTGGCCATTGGCATGCTGCCTGACACATATGCACCCTTTATTTGGAGCTGACATGGCTCCATTGTGTTATTTGCAGAAACGTACTCAGTTGTCAACTGAGTACATTTCTGCAGCTAAAACGGCTCTTACACGGGCTGCTTTGGGCTTCCTGGATCGCTAATCTACCACATTTGCATGCCTTTCAACTGCAAGTGAGGTGATTAGCATATCCACGCCCATTCCGTGTAAGAGATGTTTTAGCTGGTCTCTTACACGGAATTTCGGGCTGTTCCTGGATCGCGAGGGCTGCATGGAGTCTTACACTACTCTTAAACTCCGTGCAAGCCTTCGTGAATCCTGCCCTAAGTGTTACACTTGAGAAGGTACTGTGACCAAAAAAAAACAAAAAAAAAACAAAATCCTGTCATTAACTCATTATAAATTCTTATATTGTGTAGACTCCAACTAGATCTTCCTGGTAACTGTATCCTGGCAAAACAACAACATGAGAAATGTAAAATACTTCTGTTTATATTGCTACCTAGCTACCATAATGAAGGTTTTCAGGGTATGATGTAGATGCTAAAACAACAGCAGAGATAGGGCTGGTCTTTGTAGAATATTGTTTTTCAAAGGAAATGGTTCAGAGGAAGCCAATCCTAAAGTTACTCTACTGGACTGTCCAGTTAAGTAGGATTCAAATAGTCTAACCTCATCGGAGTTCCAGTGGAGTCATTAATGTTCTGTGACTCATTAAAATTAAAGATGAGAGCTCTAACATGAATATAATAGAAAACTTTCTACTGATTTTTGTCTCAAAGTAGGTCTTCTGTGACTTATAATAATGACAGTCTCAATGCATTACTGATACATAAAAGTAAAATGAAGGGAATAAATATCCCACAGACAGGTACAGACATAAATAATACATAACATATGTGCAAACATTTCAAGCACAGCCATTAATGCCCTCTAGCATGCCAATATACCACAACAGTTGTTCCCATGATAAGAGTCCAGGCTGTTCTTAAAAATATGTAATCTAGTGCTTGCTTTAATGTAATGAGGTAGTCTATCCCATGCAATATCTGCCCTCTCAGAGAACCAGTTAGTACACTTCTCATTTCAATAGAATCTTCGACATAGGTAGTCTGATTATTGTCTACTTTTTGATAACCCCAAACATTCCCAGAAGTAGTTGCCCCTAAATACTTTATATACCAAAATAAGGTTTCCTCTTAAATATCTATGAGACACTGTACAAGTTCAGATATTTTAGTCTTTAATAATAACTTAAATTTTCACATCCATGGATGCCTTAGGTATATTTCCAGTTTACTCATGCTTGTTTTCATATTATTATTCCATACTCAAGTTTGGGTCTAATGTAACTAACAAACAATGAGCTCATCACTTCTGATTTCTTAGACTCTGTAACTATTTTTATACAACGTATAGTTCTATAGCTAACATTAACCAATTGGTTGATATGATTAAAATAACTCAAGACTGGATCTACGTATATACTCAGTTCCTTAAATAAATATGCAGTTTTAAGCGCTGTGTACTATATTAAATATTAACCTTTCAATTTATGTCTCCCAAATCTCATACAGTTAGTTTATGATGTATTTATCACCATATATGTCTTTGCAATGCACCTTGACAATTTCTTAATAAATTTAGTTAGGAAGTGAATGCTTAAGACTGGACTGCAGTTATCTTTGTTTGAGAGGGTTGGGAGGGTGGCCTAATGATTAAGGTGTTTGCCTTACAAACACAAGATACAGGGTTTGGGTCTCACAGGGGATAAATTGCTAGGCTTAAAATGGCTAGCAAGGGCAGTTAGCCTAGTAATAACCTATGAGTGATATAAATTTATATTTTAATCTAAATATTCACCAGTGCCTCCCTCAAGGCAGGTGGGAGTGATCTCTTATATAATTAGGTTTTGGGATCTTGGAAAAACTGAGAGTTCAACTGATAAGATGAGATTTTATTAGATTTCAGTTTCAGCTGATGAAACTCTTTACAAGAATGACCCAGTCCTCCTCCAAATGACCTCTGCATGATGTCTTGCATGTTCCTGGGCTGAAGAGTCCCTGAATGATGTCCATATCTATTAAATATTTCCACATTTTGGTGTACTGCTATACTGAAATAGCTTTACAGATTTCCAGATTAGCCAAAATTCACAGTCTCCTTGGTCTGTAAAAGATTGTAAGGGTAAGTGTTCATTAGAGATATCTCAGCAGACATCAAATCAAACCAAAGCTAGCTTTTTTATAAAACATCTCTAATTGCTTTTATGGTCATCTAGTCTAATTATGTTCTCCTCTGAGCTCCTCATCATACAACCCCTCCATAATTGTCATCCTAACTTGTTAATGAATCCAAGACCATGATTACCAGGGTATGGTGACCAAGTCAAGGGAATGTGATCATTCAACTGTATTCAGCATTTATAAGGCCAATCATTGAGTACAATGCCCTCTTTGGCATGTACCTGTCCAAATACCTGACAAAACCTGAATGCCCACAGCATTTTCTTACCAAGAAAATAAGGGATCTAAATCTTATATCATAGGAACTGCACTGATCATATATCTAGGCCTTGTCCCTATTCTGAGTATCATAGAGGCTGCTGAGAGGAGCTCTCTGCCTCGCATACAAAGCCTCAGCAGACCCTATCCTCTGAGACCTAATGTACATATGCAAGTCCAATAGTGGTACAAACACCCACTCAAGGGATCTAAATCTCAGTCTCTTCTACAAAATAAATAGTGTATATCAGAAGGCTATATATATATATATATATATATATATATATATATATATATATATATATATATATATCACAGGGAATTCCACTTCTTTGGAATCATCGACCTTTCCACATAAAGCAAAGTATTTCTTTAAAACTTTTCAAATGTTATATAGATGTATGGATGGGAAACCACAAATTCATCATTGGAGTAGTACCCTTGTCGCTTATAGGAGGGGCAATAAGTAAGTGTTTTGCTGCTGGGGTTATTTACTATTTAAATAGCAAGGGCAAATAATTCATTGGAATGCATAGCTAAGTTTTAAAGATTCTCTATGGTCAATAGCCTTGTAAGAACTTATAAATATATAAAACAGCCCTGGGAAACCCTTTACATAAAAATCAAAAAATCTGAGCAAGAGTGACAGTTTCCTAGGCTACTGAAGGAATTCATGGCCTCAAGGTCCCCTTAATTGTTAAGAATGGCAATCATGTCCGCTTTGACTGTAAATGTCCCATTTTTGCAATATCAGCGTCAAAAAAGTAGACTGGCTGAGTACCAGCATCTGTTTTCATATATAGTTCCCTTCAGAACTTCATCTAATAGAGATATGACCAAAATACATTCTTACACCAGTTCCAAGGTCTTCACTTGCATGTGGATCACCAGATGTAAAATATGTTTTTATTACGTAACTTGCAAATGCAACTGCTTGAAGAAAGTCCACTGACTCTGCATGGAAAAATGAGTAAGTACTTAGACTCCATAATTTACTTTTTTATTAGTTTTATTTTACAGTTGGTAAAAAGGAAACTAAATACCAATAGCACTTTTCAGTCATGACTTGGGTGAGAGGAACACATTAAAATAATACAGTAGCTAAAGTGTAATCAAATATTTGCAACAAATTGCATGCACACATCAGAACAATACAATATTTACAGTGTTGATTATTATTTACAATAGACTAGAAGTATCATTCCACTTGACAACAAAAACGTTGCATACAATAAGCTCCTTACTGAAATGTTGGCACTCAAAATGTCAAGTATTGATAGGCTGAAAAAAAGACTAAAAATCCAGGAGAAGACCAAACGTTGAACATTGCTCTTTGCCTTTAAACTTCTTTTTTTTTGTGGGGGTAAACCTCCTGATGTGGGGCCCCCACACATCCTGAGCTTAGATATACCAACCAACTCTGAGATTAACATATCTTAATAAAAGGGAATATTGCTGGAAATGGCCATCTCCAACTTGGTATATGTAAGCTTTTACAGCTATTCAGGCTCCATTTTTGGGACTTACTCTAGCAGATACCAACATTTTAAATGATTACTCAGGCAATATTAAATGAAATTATAAAATTAATAAGTATAATTGCAGTTACTACTTTGACATATCAGTTACAGTTAAATTCAGGAAATTTATACATGTGATGAATAGTTTTAAGTAAAGTTAATTGCAGCTGACAATTGGATCAACAAATATTAAGAAGGTACTATATTGCAAAGACCTATAGAACCATGACCTTAACATTAATTATTGACAAATGGCATGAGTCTGACTGGCTTCCTTAAACAGAATAAACAGGACATATTATTTGTAAATCCAAAACAGTATGGTTTTATGGACAGCTGATCCATGTTAAATAGTCTTGTTGACTTTCATAAACTATCCAGTGATGTGGCAGTTCAGAAATATAAGAATTGACAGATAGTTAAATGCAGCCCTGACAATCCATTTAACCTTGATAATACTGGGGTAGAATTAAATAAGCCAATCATGGAAACTGGCCTCTGGATGCATAACTTTTAGTGTAAGGGTTAATTTTAGGAATAGAGCACTTAGGCAGTTGAGTCTTTTCTTCAAAGTAATGTCTACATTCAATCCAGTTATTTTAAGAGGCCTTTCAAGAGTTTTCCATTTGGCCTAGAAATGAGGGTGTCAATCTTTCACCCAAGTGGCCTGGGTTTGACTACCACTATTGGAATGGAATGGGTCACTCCTTTCCTGCCAGATGGTGTAGAGGATTAAGGCTATGACATGCTAATGATTTGCTTCCTGTAGTCCATGGTTTGATTTCCTTAGCCTTCATTTTCTTACTGTGTGATGTTGAGCTAGTCCCTTAACCAGAAAGTGCAATGGAGCAATTGGGAAATTGGGCTATGCTCCTTAGTGTCTCCTGGACCATATGTTTAGTAAGTACATGTGAATCTATGAAGCTGCAGTCAGGCCAGTCTTACTGTTCAATGCTTCCTTTGCATTAATTCCTCCAAATATTTTGGGTTTCTAATACATGACAGGAATGAACTCTATTCCTGAGACAGAGTAGAAATATGTTCAAGAAATTAACATTGTTTCAGTCTTTGTTATTTGCCAAGAATGTTCTTCTCAGCGCCTGCCATGTACCCACAACTGCTTCCTTCTGTATTTTGTATAGAGTTATATACACAGATAGCATATTTAAGTACACCTCATTTTTTTATTACTCACATTGCTGCTACTACTGTTGAAATCATCTATATGTTTTATCAAATATTGGTTTACTTTTTTCTTACATATGCTGTTACCATATGACTTTTTATCTCTCAGTATGCAGAACGCTATAATCACTAGGGTAACTATTTCAGTGGTTAATGATACTTTGTCCTTTTTTTTTTCTTTGGCTACTGTATCTGGTATTCTTGCTTCTGTTTTCTTGCCTATTGGATTGGATTATCACAGGTGATGAGAACTTCTTCATTTTCAATAACTGCTTGTTGTTCACATTTCAAGTGTTTGTCCGCTACCAGTAAGACATAGGGCTGGATTAACAATGGCTTGCACGGAGTCTAAGAGTAGAGTAAGACTCCATGCAGCCATCATGTCTGACGAGCGATCCAGGAACAGCCTGTAGGGGTGTGTAAGAGAGGTTCTAAAACATCTTTTACACGGACAGGGCTGGGATATGCAAATTACCTCACTTGCAGCCGAAAGGCATGCAAATGAGGTAAATTTGCAATCCAGGAAGCACAAACCTGTCCAAGTAGGAGCTGTGTTATTTGCAGAAATGTACTCAGTTCACAACTGAGTACAGTTCTGCAAATAGCACAATGGAGCCTTGTCAGCTCCAAATAAAGGGTGCATATGGTTGAGGAAGCATGCCAATGGCCAAATATATGGCCATTGGAAAAATTCCCAGATGCAAAATTAAAATAAAAATACTTTTTTTTTTCGGTGATTTCCGATGTTTAAGCGTAGCGCAGTGCCGCGCAAACAGGCTGCGCCACAAAAACCAGAAAAATAAAAATTAAAACCCACAAACGAGGAATTTATGAAAATTGTTAAATTACAATGTAAGGGAATAGCAGGCTGAAGACAACATGGCCACCGAGTAGGGGTTGCTAAGGGGAGAAGCCCAGACTAAGACATGTAACCAAGCATTAGTAGGCAATCCTATGTAAATGAGTGTTAGGATAGTGAATCGCACTTTTACATAGCAAATGAGCACAGTCAGTGGAGTGTAGGAGTAGGATATGGGGAGTAACAGAGTAGGAGATAGGTGACATCACAAGGGAGGTATGTATGAAAGTAGTGAAGCTCATTGGAGCAGAGTGTCATGTGTAAGCTGTCAGTTAGACATCATGGAAAGAGGTGTGTCAACAGGCAGGCCAGGGAAAGCCAAGAAATGGAAGGTGTATACTGTGGCTAACACCAACGTTTCTTGCTGAGCGGGTATGCACGGTGTGCGCGCCCGTAAACCAGAGTAAGACAGAGTGCACGCATGGAAGCATGAGTGTGCACGTTTAACCTGGAGTAAGCATGTATAGGGCTGTTTAAAGACCTGTAAGCGCATATGTGCTGGTGTGCACGAGTTGTCACCCGAATAAGCAGGTTTTAGTCCATCTAAGCATGTGTACGTGTGTGTGAGATGCTGTGCGCGTGTTTGCGCTTGTGTGCGCAGTGCTGCCCCCGAGGAAACAGAAAGGAAAAAGGAAGCACAACAAATAGTAGGAAGCTACCAGGGAGTACTAGCAGAGCTAGCAGGTGAAAACAATCAGAATCAGGCAATTACACAGGCAGAACACTAGCCCAGCCCATCATTTAAAACACTGCAAACAACAGTCCAGTGTGTTTCTCTCAAGAGACACTGCAACACTGGAGTAAGCTACTAGAAGTGGAAACTGAAAAAGCTTCACTCAGACAAAAAATGCTAGGGGCTGCCATTGCTGTTATAAGGCGACATATGCAACATTCTGAGGGTGGTGAAAATGCAAATGCTGCAGGACAACCCACAGTGAGGAGATGGAGAAGAGTGTACAGGCCCAGGGTCACCTACCAGGGGTTACATGAACTGGAGATAGTGGAGTGCTATAGAGTGGACAGAGACCTCCTGCAGAAAATTGTTGAGCTGTGCAGGCCATGCCTCACACACAGAACCAACAGAGGGGAACCCATCCCAGTGGAAACCAAGGTATGTGTTGGCCTAAGAATACTAGCAACAGGTACCTTCCAGAAACCAACTGGTGATATGATGGGGATACCACAGGCATTAGCATCCAGGGTACTGCACCAGTTCCTGGATGCCATGTCAGCACATGTCGGTGATCATGTATATTTCCCCAAATCCTGTGAGGTATTGGCCAGCAATATGCGTCTTTTCCAGCAAATAGCAGAATACCCTGAGGTAGTGGGTGCAATAGACTGCACACATATATGCATCAAAGCACCAGCCGGTGAGCGGGGTAGGGCCTACATTAACCGCAAGGGCTTCCCCTCCATCAACTGCCAGGTTGTATGTGATGCCCAGGGCATAATAATGAATGTGTGTGCTGGCTGCCCTGGAAGCTACCATGATTCCCATATCTGGCAACTGACGCAGCTGTACCAGACATTTGCCAATGGGGACATCCCACATGGTCAACTAGTGGGAGATGCTGGCTATGCACTGGAGCCGTGGCTGATGACACCCATCAGAAATGCACACACACCTGAACAGGAACGCCATAATGAGGCACATGCACAAACACGAAATGTAATCGAGCATGTGTTTGGGCTGCTCAAGTCATGGTTCCGGTGCCTGGACACATCTGGTGGAGCCTTGCAATACACACCAACTACATGTACCCAAATTGTCATGGTATGTGCTATGCTACATAATATGATTCTGCAAAAACAACTGCAGCAGGACCAGCATAGGCCTGGGCCAAACAGCCCCCCACCATTGCCAAGGCCATCACAGGCAGAGCCTGATTCGGAGGAGGAACAACCTGAGCCTGCCCCAGTAGGTAGAAGGAGGCGTGCCCAGTATGCCTTGGTCTTGGCAAAGAGGCAACGCATAGCACAAACACTGGCTCAGTAGGAACCCTGGAAATGATACCTCTCTCTGACTCCCACATATAGTGAAAGGGATGCCTAAGTTGACACAACCTGCTTTCAAACATGTACAGGGAGTGTAGTATGTGCATCTGACATAGGCAGCCCTGCAGCACCACCTGAGGCATGATTGCCATGTGTTAAGCAATGTAAGGTAGTGCTAAACAGCATTTACCACCATGTAGTATATGCAAACTTGATGACCTTGAGTATCATCCTACCCTCACCAAGCATGATACCATAATATGAAGACAAGATGATCAATTACAACAATTGGCTTAAGTAATGGTGTCAGTCAAAGGGGATCCAATGCCTGTCAGCCTGGGATGACATGCTCGATAAGACATGATGCTTCGCTAGGGACGGCTTTCACCTGTCACCCCTGGCCTTTCCTCCATAGGTATCACAAGGGATAAGAAACGAGAAGTAATGCTACTCAATGCCAGAAGTCTAAACCGCAAGATGCACACACTCCAAACTCTCCTCAGCATGGAGAATGTTGATATCTGTGCAGTAACAGAAACCTGGATCAAGGCTCCCAAGAGCACCCCAGCACTAACAGGTTACACCTCATACCTTGCTTTACAGCCCCAAAACATGGAACAAACTACAAAAGGAGGGTGAGTATCAATATTTGTCAAAGATACCCACACCCCCAGGTTGGTGGCACAGCATGAAGCATCAGAGACTATCCATGTGCAACTAACAGTGGGTAAAACCACCTTCCAGTTCATAGCCTGCTACAGACCACCCTCCTAAACCCAGGAACCATACTTGGCCAACTGGAGAACACATGAAAATATGAAGGTCTCCCCAAACACCATTATATTGGGTGACTTCAACTATGCCCAAGACCAAAAGTGTATCCCTCACTGGTAAGATCAGACCATAACGTAATCTCACTGGATATTCACATCCTGACCCCAGCCCATGCCCAGAAAACCACAGTGAAAAGCTTTTCTCTAAAGCAAATGTCACACTCCTCAAAACCGAGGTGGAATCCTTCACAGCCCCTGTGCCTGTGGAATATACGGCCCAGACCTCAGAACCCTTTATAAACACATTCTATGAACACCTTCAGGAATGCATGGATCATGCAATTCCAAATAAAACCAAGACCCAATCCTCCAAAGGCAGGCATCCTGTCTGGTGGACCCCAGCTATAAACAAACCATACAATACAAGGAGGAAGCTACTATATGATAGAGCAAAATCCCAAAAAGGGAAGGCATCTCCGATCAGTATTATTAAAAAACTATGGCCACACATAAAGTCGTTTAAGGCCAGCTTTGAGATAAAAATTGTACAGGACACTAAGGATAAGCACAAGGCTTTCTTTAGTTATGGTAGGAACCTGGGTGGGAATTCCTAGATATGCTCAGAATTAGTCCAGAATGACAAACAATACACCAAACCCACAGACATTGCCAACATCTGAGCTGACAGGTTCAGTGCAAACTCCCCCCCCCCTCCCCACCAAAAGGGCAAATATCTATCCCAGCAGAGTGCTGGCCCCTTGACATCTCAGATGCTCAGGTAACAGCCAGCCTCTCCAAAGCAAAACACACAGCATCAATGGGACCAGACTGTGTCCTGGGCTGTGTCCAACATGAACCACAAGAAGAATTGAACACAAACATAAAACCACTGTTCAATCTCAGCCTTACCACAGGATATGTACCCAAAGAGCAGTGTACAGCAACAGTGGTCCCTCTCCACAAAGTTGGTGCCACAATGGATACTGCAAACTATCACCCCAGATGCCTGACTAGCTTGGTCTGCAAAGCTATGGAAAGGATCATCATGGACCTCAGAAATAAATATACTGGGGACCTACAGACACTGGATCCTACCCAGTTTAGCTTTGTTAAGGGCAGATCCTGCCTCTTAAACTTGGTTGAGTCATTTGAAACGGTCACCAAGGCCATTGATGAGAGGAAGGTGGTCCACACTGCCTACCTGGACCTCGCAAAAGCCTTCCATACAATACCCCACTTGGTCATTATAGATAAGCTCACCAGCTTCAATATAAACCCCTATGTCACTAGATGGGTTGCAAACTGGCTCAAGGACAGAACCCACATGGTCAGAAATGCTGGAGCCATGTAAGACTCCAAACCAGCTACAAGTGGCATCCCACAAGGCTTAGTCCTGGGACCTCGCTTGTTTGGTATATATTTGGTATATGTTTCTCGGAGGTACAGGTCAACACAGAAGGACTGTGGCTGAACAAGTTTGCAGATGACTGCAAACTGGGTGCCATAATCGACCCTCCAGCTGACACAAGCATCCTACAAAAGGGCCTCATAGAAACAGACAACTGGTGCCAGAGCCATGTCCTAAACACAAAAAAGTGTATAGTCATCCCCTTTGGCAAAAACTAAGTGCCCACAAATTACCACATAGATGGTAACCCATTAAGTACTTTAGAAGTGATAAGGGACCTGGGGACCCAATTTGATAGCAATCTCTCATTCGAAAACCACGTGGCCAAAGTGGTTAGAAAAACATTTCATATAGCCCACCTAATCATGAACGTATTCACGTCTAGATCAGGGGAGGTCATTGTGCCTCTTGACTCATCCCTCATCAGGCCCATAATTGAGTACAATGCCCCTTGTGGGATGTACCTTATCAGACACCTGCAGCAACTGGAAAGACCCCAAAAGTACCTCACCAGGAGGATCAAAGGGCTCAAACAGATGCCATTTGCTGCCCAGTTAAAGAAACTGTAGCTCCACTCAGTGGCATACCGCCTGCCCAGAGGTGATCTGTGCCTGATGTATAAAGCCATGTCCAACCTGGATTCAATGGACATGCTGCACCTCGGTAAATCCGAATCCCATCAAGCTACATGCTCAAGAGACCCGAACCTCAGGACTGAAATAAATAGGACATGCTGGAGTGACAGATTCATAACCCAGAAGCTCCCTCCACTCTTGAGTAAACTCCCACTCCAGGTTAGCCAGAGTCCCTCATTGACTCACTTCAAGAGGAATCTTGATGAGTGGATGGGAGATTGTAGGTTTACCCTGGGTATCACTTCTATGTCACTGTTAGACAGAGGCACAGTATACTAACCTTAAAAAATGTCATGGCAAACTCCAAGTAAAATGTGTGTTGAAAGCCAAACACACTCTGGCTAGGATTATAAATGCCCTAGGGCAGATAGCCTAGTATGAACCTATGAACCTATGAACAGAATCACACACACCAACTAGTACAACTGTGGTCAATGTGAAGTAATATTTGGCAATGTCCACCCAAGTTGGTGAATACACAGCAATGTTGGACAAGCCTGGTTTAAGTAGGCCATAGCTGAACAAAATGCAACATACTCATATTTGCCCAACTGGCCCTTAACCAGTCTGGTCTGCTCACTATGAATATTTAAAGCAGTGATGGGACTCAAACCCAGGACACTGTGCACCATAGTGAAAGTACTGAACCAATACACCATGGCAGTATTGCAGTGTTCAGCCAGTATGAAAGAATGTTGACAAGTCTTTGCAAACTATCCCATGGAAACCCTGCAGGCACAGCATAATCCCTGTTGACTTATGACACAAAGCAGTCTGGCAGTAAGAACACAACATGACTTCCAACACACACAGTATAAATGTCAATATTGGTCATGTTCACACACAACCACAAATGTAGTGGACTTCAGATCACAACATATGGAAAGGTCACACTGGGCATGCTCACACACTTGGATAAATGAGACATATGTCAGGCAACAAACCATGGAAAGCCTGAACTGGGCATGCTCACACACTCAGAACATGTCTGAGTATAGCAGTCGGCCACACATATCTGGCAGTTGTATGTGTTAAGCCAGGAACCTCCCATGATCCAGCAATCCGCCCTGTGCACACAGTTAAGTGACAACAGACACATATATTAATATACTGGAACCCTGTCATGATGAAACATGTTCCGCAGATACACAAGTTGTTCATAGAAACTGGGAAAGCTACGGCAATAAAGACCTGCAAACAATATCAGCAACAAATATTGTGCACCCCGAACATAAACATAGGTGCAGAGGTCAATACTAGGCTGTCTGCCCTGGGAATTCATAAGCCTAGCCAGAGTGTATTTGGCATCCGCCTCCCTAGTAGAGTAGCCTACTGTGCCTCTGTAAAGTAGGTCACAGAAGGCACCCTTTAAGGTTAGTTTGCTGTGCCTCTGTCAAGCAGGGACACGGTGGAGATCCCAGGGGTGAATTTGCAATTTCCCATCCATGCGGCTGGATTTTGCTGGAAGAGGGTTGGCAAGGGGCTATGTCTAACTTTAATTGGGATTCAATTCCAGAGTGAGGGGAGCCTCTGGGTAATTAATCTGTCCCTGCAGCATGTCCTATTTAGTTTTGTGCTGAGATTTAAGTCCCTGGAGTGTGTAGCTCTAAGGGTCTTGGATGTTATGAGGTGGAGCATGTCCATTACTTCTGGGTTTGACATGGCTGTGTATGGCAGGCATAGATTGCCTCTGAGTAGGTGTTAAGCTACTGAGTAGAGCTGGAGATCCTGTAGTTGAGCTGCATAGGACATCTGTGTGTAGCCCATGATCCTCTTGGGGAGGTACTGTTGTGGTCTCTGTAGTTGCTGCAGGTGTTGGGTAAGGTACACCCCAAAAGGGGCATTGTACTCAAACATGGGCCTGATGTGTGACTAGTAGAGGGCCACAATGACCTCCCATGATCTACATGCAAACCCCCATGTGATAAGGAGGCCTATATAAAGGTCTTTGCAATCTATGTTGGTCCCCAAATCTGTAAATACGCCTTCTGTACTTAATGGATTACCACTTATGTGGTAATTTGTGTGCACCTTGTTTTCCCCAAAGGGGATGACTATGCATGTCTTAGCATGTAGCACGAGGCCATGGCTCTGGCAAAAAGCATCCATCTCTGTGAGACCCTTATGGAGGAAGCATGTGTCAGCTGCAGTGTCGCTTATGGCCCCCAGTTAGCAGTCATCTGTGAAGTTTGTTAGACATAATCCCCCCATGTTAGTCTGATCCTCAGAGAAGTACATACCGAACAAGACAGGTCCCAGAACTGAGCCTAGTGGGACACCAGTTGTAACTGGTCTGGAATTGGACATGGCACCTGCAATTCTGACCATGTGGGTTCCATCCCTGGGGCAGATAGCAACACATCTAGTGATATAGGGGTTGATATTTAAGCTGATAAGCATATGTATGATGCCTGAGTGGGGTATTGTGTTGCAGGCTTCTGCAAGGTACAGGTAGACTGTGTGAACTACCTTGCCCTCATCCATGGCTTCAGTAACCGTTTCAAAGATATGAACTATGTGTAAGAGGCAAGATCTGCCCTTAACAAAGCCGAATTGTGTATGATCCACTGTCTGGAGGCTCACAATGTTTGTGATTATGACTTCCATGATAATACCCTCCATAGCTTTTTCTACCACACTAGTCAGGCTTATGGGGTGATAGTTTCTGTGGTCTGTTGTGGCACCATCTTTGTGGAGTGGGACCATGGTATCTGTATGCCATTCTTAGGGTACATATCCTGTAGTAAGGCTATGTTGGAACAGTGACTTAATGTGAGTGTTCAGTTCTACTCAGAGCTTGTGTAGGACACAGCCTGGGACACCGTCCAGTCCCATACATATGCTGTGTTATTTGCTGTGGAGAGGGCACCTTTCACCTGTGCATCTGTGATGTCAGGGAGGTTACATTCATTTGGGATGGGCATCTGTACCTTTGGGGGGTAAGGGGGGGATGTTTGTGCAGACTCTGTCTGCCAGGGTGTTGGCTATGTCCGTAGGCTTGACATATTTTGTGCTGTTATGCAACAATTCAGAGCATATCTGGGGGTTTCCACACATATTCCTGACATAACTAAAGAAGGCCTTGTGATTATCTGTAGTGTCTGGTCAAGTTCACTGTCAAAACTTGCAAGTGATGATTATATGAGCAATTGAAGTGTCTTGCCAATACTGTTCAGAGATGTCCTCCCTCTGTGGGATATTGCTCTGTTATGTAGTAGCTTCCTCCTGCTGTTTTACAGCTTATATATGGCCGGGGTCAACCAGACAGGTCTCCTGTTTTGGAGGAGTCTTGGTTTTATTTGGGATAGCATGAGCAATGCATACCTGCAGGTGCTCATAGAATGCATTTGTAAAGGATTCTACAGATTGGGCTGTATTATCCTCCAGCATGGGGCCTTTGAAGTATTCTACCCCAGTTTTCACAAGTGCAAAGTCTGCTTTTGAGAAATTCTTTACAGTGATTTCCTTGGCTGGGGGTGGGGACGGGATATGGATGTCCAGGGAAAGTTGTTTATGGTCTGATCTTAACAATGAGGGGTCTACCTATGGTGTGGAACATAGAGTCCCCATGTTGGTGATGATCAGGTCCAATATGTATTCCCCCTTGTGGCTGTGGTGACTGGTTGTGCCATAGCACATGGATTCACAAATTGTAGTGGCTGTAGGGTGATGTTGTTGAGGCCTGTGTAGTATCCCCAGTCAATATTCGTGTACCTGAAGTCAACCACTAGAATGGTGTGTGTGAAGACCTTCATATCCTACACTGTTCCCAGGAAAGCCGAGTGCGGTTCCTGGGTATGGGTGGGGGGGGGGGCGGGGGTCTGAACTACACACCAAACCAAAAGGCAGTTTTGCACAATGGTAGTTGTATACACCCCCTAGTTATGTTGTGTGTTACGAGTCCTGTGGTCATGAAGCATGGTATAAAACATAACCTGGCAGTGCCAGTGTGCATATGTGACCCTGAACTAGGCGTCTGTTAATGCACAGATATTGTTATCCCCCATACTGAAGGATAGTAAAAGATGTACATTCCTCTTTGGAAAGACTGATGATGTCAGCACCCTATAAATGCAGTAGGAGTAATGCGAATAGCGCGCTGCGCTAATGCGTCTCTCTCAAGTATCATAACATAGTTAGGTAGGGGTTTGAATCCTGCAAACGCTGTGTGTGTGGGGTGGGGGTGGCAAGGGGGTGTGTATGTATGCAATTCTCTTTGAAAGGAATGGTCTTTTTGAAGAATGGGATAACACACTAAAAGATGTATATTCCTCTTTGGAAAGACTGATGATGTCAGCACCCTATAAATACAGCAGGAGAAGGGAAATCATCCAGTAATGCGAATAGCACGCTGTGCTTGTGTGTCTCTCTCAAGTATCATAACATAGTTAGGTAGGGGTTTGAATCCTACAAATGCCATGTGTGTGTTTCTCAATGTGTTGTGTGTTTTGCTTTTATTATTGTATGATATATTATCATAACAGTAATTTCAATGCACACATCAGGTATGTCTGTGCCACATACTGATATGTACCTGTGACCTCTAATAGTTCCTATGTGTGAAGCCTGCCTCATATGAATACAGTTGTTACCTTTGCCAGCATGTGCCGCAGCTTCCCAGACCTTAGGCCATACATGTATGTTGGTGACAATGCAGGCTACTGCAGTGATCTGTGTCCTAGGCCAACTATGTGACACACACCCATGAAAGCTTTGATAGATTAATGTGGGTGAGGGTTCATGTCTGGAGTATATGTCAGACATGTTAAAACACAGCAAAGTCTGTGAGTGATGGACATCCAGTGTAGGTGTATGGCAACTGTTGTCGATATGCATACAGACACCTTCTTGCTTAGGTGATACACCGAGGGACTGCAGAATACCTTTGGGAATGTGAATATCACAGGATAGACAAGATAACACTTGTCCACATGTACACACCATTACCCGTTCTACATGATGGGTGCTACCACCTACATGGTACTGTTGGAATACTATGTTAAGTACATGCCGATGACAATGCTACAGTTGCGTTACAGCAATACAGCATGGCTTGGACAACAGGTATCTGTCTGTATGATACCCTTGTGGTGGTTAGGTGTGTCATGTGTAGAATGCATTGTAGGCCACTGTATGCATTTGCAGTCGTGGATGGACATATCCATAGTGTGTTGGCATGTACGTGAGACTGCTATATGCCAAAGAGTATTGTTCCCAGGGATGTTTGGGGCTCAGTAAGAATGGCTACTGGTATAGTGTAGTACTGCAGGGATATCACTGACACCGGGTTTCCTACATCTGTGTATCAGTTGAGGAGACGCCATGTAATGACCACTGAATGTCAGGCTATGTAGGTTGTGTACACCACCAGAATGCAGACCATTGACATTTGGAAACCGTATCACCCACAGCATACTGTCAAACCATGTCATACATACATGTGACCCCAGGTGAAACATATGTGTAGTACAACACAAAGTGCCCACCAATAAGAACTACAATGTATGAATACTGTGTCACATGGTGCATGTCACCCTTCCCATGTGTGCACTAAGCATCTACATGCAGAGAATGCAACTCCACCTTGTTCACAAATGTACACCTGCAACTCTGTGCTGCAAACAGCACACATGTACTGTCCACTCCCCAACACATGCAGGTACAGGTACACACAGCAGCCATGTGGCACATGTGCAGACAGTACACTTTGGGAATTAACACTGGTGTATACAAAACTACAATGACAATCATAGTGTTAATGCATCATGCATGCTCGGATATACCCACAACGATATCATTACACTGTACTGTTAACAGCATGATAATATTACTACAGTGCTATGTAGTCACCCTGTGCATCAGCACCATGCTATCCTGTTCCTGCATCAATGTTACAGATGGCAGGAGGTGGCACAGTTTCATGATATGCACAGGGTGTGTACTTGGTTTTCCAGAGTCTGCCACTGACACCAATCGACAAGTATGTGTGTGTGTGCTAGTGAGGGACAACAGTACAACATGGGGCAATGTTGATGCGATGTGTGTGTGTATGTGTTAGCCCTATATGTTAGCATTATGTGTGTGTGTATGCATGCACACAGTTCCACCATGTGGCTGCCATATATGGGTGTTTGTGGACAGCCACAGACTGTACCTGCCAGGTCATACAGATCACTGTCTCTGGCCATGGACACGGTACCTGTGCCTGGCAGGGGTGCTACGGACAATATCAGGTACTAAGCCAGACTGGGTACTGTCATCAGAGGCAGTGGGTTGTTGACTGGACACATGTCCCTGCTGGGACTGTCCAGAGCCACGTGCACGTGGTCTTCTAGGATGGTCTAATGACAGCACAGACCCAGCATTGCTGGGTCTGGTACTGGCACTATGGGAGCAGCTGCGGGTTTGTTGTCGTCCACGACGACTGACAGCTGATGATGTTGCTGGCATACATCCACGTCGACGCCTCAACCATCCTGCACTGTCCTGGCTCATGGACATGTAGTTGTGGAAGAGATCTAATGTGTCCCCCCAACGTCTATCAATGACCTCGCTGATATTACGGATGGCAGCTGCAATGTCACGCATAGTGTCATTCATAGCGGTACAATGTGCTCTAAGCTCCCTCAGACCCTGCCTAGTGTACCGTTCCATATGTGCCTGTGCCTGCATTACAGCCCGGAACATAGCTGAGGTTGAAAGACCTCTGTGGGCACATCTGACAGGGGCAGTATGACCACGGATGCTCCCACAAGAACCCCTGGACATCTGCCTGTGTGGTACCATGTCAGGAATCTGGCCATGGCTGCTGTGAGGGGATGCATGTGCCAATGATACCACACTACCCTGGTCAATTCCCACTGTATACTGTCCCTCAGCTAAGGACATTGGTGACACTGGATGTATCGGCAGGATGACTGTGCGCATTGATGGGGTTGACTGCTGTGTAGTGTCGATTGGCTGACCAACGACAGACCCTTTCTCACCTCCCTGTGCCATTACACATGTATCATCATTATCACTATCCCCAGCAGTGGCTTCAGGTTCCCTGCTGCACTCCACCAGAGCATCATCAGAACCTGTGAGAGGAAGACAAGAAACACGGTTTACAAATGTGTACACGATGTTAGCACACATGCACACAGGCACACATGCACATTCCTCAGTCCAGCAGATACAAACATACACACACCTGCAATCCAACACATACACAATACTGTTTGAGGGTGGGTGACAGTATCACAAGGAAAAACATCACTGCACACATGTCAGCATGCAGATTATGTGTTGCACAGGAACATGCAGTGCAAGTGTAGACAGCCCTTGTTAATAACAGTAAACATGTACTTGATGCTTGTGTGTAGTTGTTCGTGATTGTCTCCACCCTGGGACACAATGTGTACAAGGACAGAACAATGTTGCGGAAGTGTTACAAGCTGTGGGTGCATATATTTGCACACATACACACACACACACACACACACACACACACACACACACACACACACACACACACACACACAACACATGACGGTGCTACACAATAACTGCTATGTGTACTTTTGTGGTCAGTGGAACTGGATGTGGTGTAGTAACATGAGCCATGATCAACATGCATCTTGTGGTCAGTCAACAATAATAATGTGTGCCACACAGGCAGCTAGCATGTTGTACCTGAAGTGCAGTAACATAACTACATCCACAATTACACAGCCACTTGCTACATGGGTGTGTAAGGTGGCCAATAGTGAGCATTGCCTAACATGAATGTATTATTTGTTCAAGACTGTTGCACAAAGACATGATAGGCCTCTACCCCTCAGGTATATTATGTGTGCTGCGTAGATGATAAGTGGGATACTGAAGGGTGGGCATACAGCAGGTGTCATAACTTGACAATGTGTAGCAGGCTAAGGTGTAGTGTCTATGCCAAACATGTGTGTGTTGTGTACATGTGTATCAGGTATGCCTATCCAATCTCCGGTACTGTGTTGCCACATGTGCGTGTGATGCTCTGTGTATTGCATGTGAGTGAGGCAGCTACTGAGAATAATGGGATATGCATAGTCTCACAGCAAACATGCACAGCATGCATTATGCATAGGTGTGTTACATGTGCACAGACTACACCTCCATATGACATGCACATGTCATTAGCAATAGTATTGTGATTACACACTCACCAGCATGGATTGGCTGCCTTGCTGTCACTCCAGAGGGACCTGCAAAAATATGACAGTGATTGCCAGTGGCCACAACTGTGCCATTGATACTGTGAGTATGATAAAGTACAGTAGTACAACAGTTGGCTTTCACAGGCGTACAGATTATACGCAGAATATCAATCTTGCACAAGAATAGGCAGGTTAACACCTACACACACAGTACACATCTCATACATGCATAAACTACCAGTACAGAGAACAGTCAACTACAGATATGGCATGTTACCTGCACACTCCATTTCAACATGCTGGGTGGCTCCAGCCTCCATGATGACACATGTTTGTGGATGTTGTTGTTGTTGGCCTGGAGCCATGACACTTAGGAGGAGCTCCTTGACACTGGTGAGGGGGGGTGGAGAGGTACCCCACCACTTGTGGCAAGCTGTTGTCTGTGGATATCAGACGCACGCTGCCAGACATGTCTAATTAAATCACTGCAGTGATGGTGTACCTGCTCATATGTCCGGTTACGCATGCCTATGTCATTTACCCGATGGACGAGATCTTGCCACAGTGCAGTCCTCTCATGCTGGTTCTGGCTGGTCCTGGAAAACAGCACAGAGAAATTCTGCACCAGGCACTGGTGGATCTCCTATTCCTCTGCTGCTGTATAAGGTGGGTTACGCTGATGCACTATCGGCCTGGAAGGAAAAGAAAAATATGTGAGCAAGTCATGTGGCACACTTAATATTCTAATGTACTGATATCACTTAACTGCCATATATAGCATCTGTCTGTCTATCAGTGGATACACATGTTCAATACCACATATCAGTTCTCAACCCACAACAGTCTGACAGTACCTGCCACACTCCATACAACAAACTAGTATACACCAGCACTCGGCACACTGTTTGGGATACAATGCACAACCTCACACTGGGGGTATGTATCAAACTAATGGATGAAGAATATTGTCATCTCATGCAATGAATGCAATGCACATTTACAGTTTCAATGGTAAACCACCCTAGTCTTTGATGCCATACCCCTACCTGACATATGTGCACAGTTGTTAATATAGCCAGCATACTGCTGTCACAGAGTATACATGCTGCCAGGTACACACACATACCCTGTAACACACATGTGATTGCAGCCATGGTACAGGCATCATTACACACACATTACGCATACATACAACACACAAATGTATGACGACACAGATGAGCATTAACTCTGTACCTTATAGTACTGTGTGCACCTACTTACAGATACCTATGCATGAGGTATGTCATCTGTGCAGACTACAGGAAACACACCAGACAGTGTTACCAGGGAATGTGAACATACACCATACTGTAGTGTTTAGGCCTACAACTTCAGGTAGTACAATGGTTCATATGTGAGCTGGAATCAACAGCAGTACCACTTACTGAGCATACATGTATTGCTTCTGCCTACAATGGGACACGTCAGTCATACACAGGGAACTACGGCACAACATATGCCAATCTACTATGTTTGCATCCCGATAAATGACACATCTTTCTCTGGCCTCACACCTAGGACACAAACTACCATGACCGACACAAACTCACACTAAGCTATCACACCTTTACAGACCTTGCACACAGTGACTGTCACACTCATTCAACCTCACATGCCTGGTATTGCACTGAGTACATGTGTGTGTGCATTTTGTCATAGTTAGGTACTATGCTATTGACCCTGGGCCTAGGGCAGCCTAGCCATATGCTACCCTGCCCTTTGGGACACATGTAATGTGATTTTACTTGCTCCTGTCAAACGGTTACACAGAGGTGACTCACAGGGCATATTACCTATCTCCATAACATTCATCAGGGGTATGTATGACATCTACTAATAAGGAGCCTTGTTTGCTAATGCTGGGTGGTTTAGTCCAGGGTATGGCATATTTGTGTATAGGAACCTGTATCTCCAGCATGTGCTGTTTAGTGCAGTGACAAGGATTAGGGCCCTAGGACATGTAGGCTGGATGGATTGAGAGGTGTTGCCATGGTGGTTGGCTGACTGGTAGGTGTGTGACATAACTCTGTATGTCCAGCAGTGGTAACCTCTGTGTAGGAAGTATGCAAGGCACTCTAGCTGTGGTTCTGTAAGTCAGTCTGCATAGGGAATGTGTTTGAGGGCATTATCAGTCTTTGTTAGGTATGTCTGTGGCCTTTCCACTTGCTGTAGTTCTCATGGGAGGTACATACTGCATAGGACATTGTGAGGTGTAGAGGGGTACACTGACTTACATTTCCCTAGCTGACACACCTTTTGCGATGACACGTACCATGTACAGGGATTACAAGACTAGTGTGCCACTGTGGATATCAAAGGGGAGGCTATTGTACACCTGTGTCCCATGTTCCCTTCTGACACCACCAGTGGTAGGCAGGCAACCAACTATGTGGTAGTTAGAGGGTAACGTGTTTTGGAATGGGGTATGGTACTGCAGTATCAACACTGGTGTTCAGTCCATGCCTTGGTCACCAGGCACACCTGTTTCAATACATCTGCCCCCATGTCCCCCTCTCTTACTCTCTCTCTCTCTCTCTCTATATATATATATATATATATATATATATATCTATATATATATATATATATATATATATATATATATATATATATATATGTATGTATATGCAAATATATATACATATCTTTATATATATATATATATATATATATATATATATATATATATATATACATACACACCACTATATATATATATATATATATATATATATATATACACACACACATATTTATAGACATTCATATCTATCTGTATATATGTATGTATCTACATATATATCTATATATGTATGTATCTATTATATCTATATGTATATACATATTCTATCTATCTATCTATATATTTCTATCTATCTATACATACCTCTCTATCTATGTATATATGTATATATATATATATATATATATATATATATATATATATATATATATATATATATATATATATATATATATATATATATATATATATATATATATATATATATATATGTATATATATATATATATATATATATATATATATATATATATATATATATATATATATATATATATATATATATGGGTCTACTACTAATTACCGACACGACGATTGCCCGACGGAAAACTCACCGACGCCAGATGACCGACATCACACAAACCCGACAACGCAAAACACCGAACACCATTACACCGAACACCATTACACCGACACACGGAACGTAAACAACACGCGACACTACATAGCATACACACTAGCCCTGACCCAAACCCTAACCCTAAGGTCCGACACTATCGCACACTTCACCTACCTGCACCCTAACCCTAACTCACTTAACCCACCCCTAGCCCAAGCTCCGACACTAACGCACACTTCACCTACCTGCACCCTAACCCTAACTCACTTAACCCACCCCTAGCCCAAGCTCCGACACTAATGCACACTTCACCTACCTGCACCCTAACCCTAACTCACTTAACCCGTCCCTAAACTACAGTCCCTCACTAGCACACACTTACCTTACCCGAACCATACCTCCGACACGAACACACACTCACCTTTCCCACAGCCTAACCCGACATCCCACAATCTCGAGCACTTACCTGACCGCTCCTAACTCCGTCACCATCGCACACTTACCGCGTCGCGATCGCACATTCCCTTGTCGGTCTTTCCGCTGTCGGCAAATCACCCTGTCGGTACACTTACCTGTCGGTCATCTGGCGTCGGTGAGTTTTCCGTCGGGGAATCGTCGTTTCGGGCATTAGTAGTAGACCCATATATATATATATATATATATATATATATATATATATATATATATATATTTATATATACACACGCATACTTCTAAACATCCATTGCTGTACATATACATGCATATCTAGGCACATAGACTGCCCACCTTTCATGGTGGGAATATCACTTCTGAAACAGTTGTGAGACATACCATTCTGTAATGATATTGCACAGTGTTGTGCAGAATGCATTATGCTGTCCTCAGGCCGTATAGCTGTAGCAGGCCTCACTGGCTCAGTCCCACAGATGTTCACCACCGCATGACATATACCTGCACTGCATGCTGTTTTCAATGCCACACACTGCAGCCTACATTGATATGTGCACATAGCAACCTTCTACTACATATGTATGTCCAGCCTTCACTAACAGTTGCAGTATGTCCCTTGCCCTATGCACATCTGCATATACATATAGATACAGACTGCTAACACATATGGAGGGTTCACAGTATGTAGATTACCTTTCAGACACATCATTCAGATGCCAGCAAATACATATCTGTTACATACATTACCTTTGTATTTCTCACCTCTGTCAGTTGTACCTGTTGATGTGATGTATTTGTATTTTGTGGATTGGTGTCTCTGACAGATTTTTTCTTCTGGCTGGCTGGCTTGCTTTGTTTGTTTTGGTCTCAGGCTGCTTTTGTAGGTATCTGCACATGTGCACGTGATGGCCTCTGCACCAATTGGTGGCTAGCATTTAGTAATTGCATGCAGCCTGCTGTGTGGTAATTGCAGTTCTCACTGCGATTTCAGGACACTGCTATAAAATGATAGGTTAGGTAGGCGTAGGCCTTTCAGTTTTGCAAGGTGGGGACCATGCTGGTTTGCTGTGGACACTGTTGTGTCAGTCAGAATGTTGGTATATTTCTCATATCTGAGGCTGTGTTGTAGCCTCTGAAATGCATGTTGTACTGAAACCTGACTGTTGCTTCTTCCAGTTCACTCTTCTCATTGTGTATGTTAACTCACACCTGCTAATGCTAACACTGTTTACATGGGAGTATGTACTTTCCTGTGGGATTTGTGGATTAACTGGCATACAACAGTAGTTCTTGCAATGTGTTGCTATGGCTTTTCTATTTTCCCTTTACATTCACTCCTTGAATGCCTGATATTTGTCTTTACTGGAATGTGTTGCTATGGCTTTCCTATTTTCCATTTACATTCACTCCTTGTAATGCATGATATATTTCTTTCAGCACTAAGTTCTTATATGTTTGCTGCGGCTTGGTGGTACTTCATGCAGTCTGGTGAGTCCAAAGTCTGGGGTTTGACACTTACAAAGGTATTTTATTTCACTGCTGAGCAGTACTAGGGCCTTGTCATACAGAGTGAATAAGGCACTTTTAAACAGTTGTAAGTGGGAAGCAGGAAGTCAGTAGGGACACCAGCTAGGGATGTGCAAGCTGGGTGTAGGGAAGGTCCATAGCTGCACATTTCTTTAACTGAAATAGCTGTACATATGTTTGAAATTTGGTGTGACATTTGAAACCTTCCACCCCTGAGAGAGGGGTGAGGACAACTAAGTATATTGTACTAACAAGTATGAATATCAGGCACATGCACTGCTTGTGAACTGCTATACTGTCATTAGTATGTTACTGACTTCTGAACAGTTTGTGTTTTGTTTGTGTTGACATTAGCACAGTCTGCTCACGACAAGTGGACATATGTCAGTACTGTGTATTATTATAGATAGTAATCTGTCTGTGTACCTCCCACCTGTGGACATATCCAGCTGGTAGATGGAGGTTAGCCTAGTATTCATTGACTGTGCACCACACCAGTCTTTTCAGCACCTGCACAATGACATTATCACAGGTGGTTGCTAGCAGTACATGGCTACATCCTTTGATATTTCTGTGTTGTACTCCTACATAAGGGCATGCTTGTGGAAGTAATTCTACAGCTATTCACAGAGTGTGTAACAGCAGACAGGCTGATATGCCTGTGTGTTTCTGACACTTCCAGGCCTCAGATACTCTCAGGTATATATTTGACCAGCCCCAGAGAAAGGTACATATCAGTGGGATACACCCGTGATATATTTCAGATATTCTGCAGTTGAGACTGTGGGGTATTTTGAGCATATGTATTACTACACCATTTCTGACATGCAAGCAGAGTCTACTCTAACTTATTGACAGTTACCATTACGTGGGATTCCCCACCTTTCTGCCTACTGTTAGTACATTTCACAGGGAGTCAGTGGGGCACAGCTAACATTTGTTTGCAAATCAGGGACATCCCTGTAAATCAGTCACAGTTGGGAGGTCTGGCCTCTTACCTATGCAAATATGGTGGTGTTTATCCTGCTCTGATACTGTGTGGGGTTTGTAAGGTGCTACTGTAACATTATTACCTACTAGCATGGCTGTTTCTCTTATCACACTCATGTAATGCAATTCCACAAGAATTGCCAGTAAAGATACACAAAACAAGCTTTGTGTAATGGCTTTCCTATTTTCCCTTTACATTCACTCATTGCATTTCATGTTATATTTCTTTCAGCACCAAGTTCTTGTATATCTGCTGTGGCTCAGTGGTAATTCATGCAGTCTAGTGTTTCCAGGGTTCGAGACTGACAGGGGTATTTTATTTTTCTGATGAGCAGACTACAGGCCTTGTCATACAGAGTGACTAAGGCACTTTTAAGCAGTTGTAAGTGGGTTTGCCCGAGTTTGCGCGAGGCTTAGCTACTCTTATCTACGCTTAGCTAAGCGCACACAAGCGCACACCCACTGAATGCTGCCTAAAAGTGCTTACTCCCGCTAACACCTGCGCTAATTTCTTTTAAAGAAAAGAAAATGGGGAAATAGGAAAGTGGTGAAAAAGGGGGCACAAAGAGGGTAGGACAGTAGGAAAACAAGCTTGGAATGTGCAGGAAGGATGTAGGGAAGGCCCATAGCTGCCCAATTCTTTACCAGCAACAGCTGTGCATATATTAGAAATTTAGAGTGAGATTTGACACCTTCCACCCCTGAGAGAGGGGTGAGGACAACAAAATATGTTGTACAGCCATTTGTAATTATCAGTTTACATGTCCAGCAGACATGTGTGTGAATTGGGCAGCTATGTATGGAGTGTATTTTTTTGCGGGAACAGAGTGCCTTTTTTTTTCAGGTGAGAGTGTAATGTGAGGTACAGGAAGTAGGTATATTTGGGGAGGTAGGTTGGGGAGGTTAACAGACAAGACAAACAAGACGCATACAGGGGTGGAGTATGACACATGTGGGGGGTAAACTCAATTGACAGGGACGGATGTTTGGATATCGCAAGCCCATGAGCCCACAGATGGCAACAGTGGAACTGAGATCCCCACCCATGGGCAGTTACCACTGCGCTTTCACAGCCCAGGCCGGGGTTGTGCTGAGGGCTGGATCGGACGGGCAGGCACACCCATGAGTTGCACCACACTCGCCTCAAGCTGGCGTAGGGGATCAGTCACAGAACGCCTGATCTCACTACGCACCACAGACCAGACCCTTTGGAGGGTGAGTGGAGTATTTCCTCCGGTCACGCTTGCAGAGGGGGGACGAGCCCCATCCCCTGCAGTGCTTCCACCCGAAGGTGGCACAGGGCCACCGGAGGAGGAGGTCCTGGCCTGGGCACTGGTGCCAGGTGCACTCGCCAGCTGAGGTGGGAGAGGTGGGTCCGCTGGAACCCGCCTTCCCTGTTGTCCTATGTTTAGTAGTACTTTATGGCATTTTGGGTTAGTAACAAACAGCACCATTCAAAGTTACTTGTAACAGCATGCATTAGTATTCCCATTAACCAAACACACACGTATTCCAAACATTGAGCAGCAAGCATAACACATGCATATTTAGAACAACAGTGGACATTCCAACAGCATACAGGGTTGATTGGTAGCAACAGGCCATCAGGTTGGGATATGTGAACAGGGCACATGCATCAGCGTACATGCAGATATGTATAAACCAACAGGACAAATGTCCATGGGAATTAATTGTGAATACACATACCCAGTTTGGTGTGGAATGGCATAATTTGTGAAAATAGGGTAGGGTGGAGAAATATTACATTAACAACTTAAACTACCTATACATATACTGTACATTCCTAGTAGATGCAGATATATATCCCCTACATGTATTAGTACAGTTTCCTGCATGTAACCTTAGGAATGTTGGTGATGGGGATGTTACTGCTACATTAATATACATTCCATTTGTATTCATATATGTTCATATCTGGCTGTGTTCAGGTAAAGCATCCTGCTACATTTGATTTGTATGGGTCTAGGCAACTGTGGATGTTCAGCATTTCATACAACCATACTATCTCCATAATGCAAGGGTACAGCAACATATCCAAATTGTGGGATGGACACAGTCCAGGTTCTCTACTTTATTAAAGACATTTCACTCTTTGGTTGTGGCTGTCTCATTCATTTCATTATGTAGTGAATGCAGTATACCTTTATTCCAGACTTATTACAGCTTTCTTGGTAGCTTCAAACTCTTTCTCACACTCTCTCACTTATTTTATATTTACATTTCAGGATGGTACTTAATTCTAGGCTTTATTAACATTTATTACTGGGTTACAACAATCCTTTCCAGCTGACTCACTTATTTCATATGGCAGAATTTACAAGGATGTATTTGTCACTTGTCTGTCCTTTGTTGATTGATTACAACACTCATTTTCAGGCTGAAGCAGTTATCTGACATTACAATACAGGTGGAAACCCTATTTGAGACTTGTTTAATCTTTATTAATGGATTGCAATACTCTTTTTCAGGCTGCATCACTTATCTAATCTTACCATACTAGCAGAATCTTTCTTCTAGGCTTATTTGACCATTATTACTGGGTTACAACACTGAACTCTTTTACAGGCTGTCTCACTTATATTCTATAACAATACCAGCAGAATAATTACTAACCTGCCTGCTGGCGCAACCTTGCCAGCCTATCAGCATAGGCTTCCCGATTCGCGGAATGAACACCTGCAGCTGTAATATAAATGAAGGAATATTGGAACATACCAATCCATACTATAGGTTAGGATAGCATTTCTTATATACTTAATTACATGGATACTTACTCATTAGTGGGTCATTGAGCATTTGACGGGCCTCCTGGATCCATCGGTTCAGTTGGTCCTCCTTTCGTCGCTTCAGGTCCACATGGTGGTGACGGACCTGTTCACCAGTCCTCGGAAGGCCTGTGGCACTGGTGAGATCATGTGCCAACCGGTTCCATGCCTCTGCCTTGTATGCTCCCCATTGAACCTGGCCCTGCCTGAGTTGGCCTTCATGATGATGGACTAGGAGCCAAACCATATATTTTGACTCCTCAATGCCCCACCTTTGTGCTCTAAAGCAATTTCCCTCTCCTGCACCTGCCATCCTGACTGCAAATGGGTACCACAATCAGTTATGGTGTATATTCCCGCCTATGGGGCTTATATATGCCGGTTTTCCCGCACTTATTTGTGATTGGCCGTTTTGGATATTTATCAGCTTACAGCAAACCTGCTTTGTCATGGTTATATTTTCATTCATTCCTATATGTATGGTAATACTGTATTTCTAAGTACAACTGTCATGGCTTAGTGGTTTAGTACTTTGACTATGGTGCACAGTATCCCGGGTTCAACCCTTGTCATTGCTTTTTTATTTTACTACTGTCTAGACAGGCTAGGAGGTGTGTCTGTGTAAAGGCGACTTTGCTACAGGTTGCTCAACATTGCCCGATGGTGAGCTGGTTGGCGCGCTGCGCAGCTCCGCGCAAACGGCTTACGCTGGGTAATGTGTTATTTAGCTATAAGCAGTCATATTAAGCTGGGTGAAGTGCTACTGAGCTATGGGCACTCATATTAAGCTTGTTAAAGTGCTGCTCAGCTACGGGCACTCATATTAAGCTTGTTAAAGTGCTGCTCAGCTACAGGCACTCATATTAAGCTTGTTAAAGCGCTGCTAAGCTATGGGCAATTATGTCCCTTTTTTTATATATTATATCGGTTTTGTTCACATATACATGGGCCATTTCATTACATTTTACTTAAATTATACTTATATATGTTGGGGAATTGTTTCATACTTATTTAAATAAAAAATGGAGAATGATGTTGTAGGGGCTCGAACCGTGACTACCTCCTCTTTGGCCAACGTCTCTACCACTATGCTATTGCTACTTGGCTTAATTTGCATCTGTTGATCTTATATGCTTTTCAATGTCTGCTAACTGTGGCTGAGCGAAAATGCGGGCAAACATATTGGAAATTATAAAAAAAAAATGAAACTGTTATTTTTACATTTTATACATTTTCAGTAGGGTTTAGTCTGTGGGGATGTGTGGTGTTGTGTTCCTTGACATTTCAGCGGACTTGCTCGTGGGTGTTTACTATCAGGACTCCTCTTCTGGGGGCGTGTCCCTTTGCAGTACTCGGCAATCGGACACGCCCCCTACTTTCCTACACGGACCGTGTTAGACTAGGGTATGATTCAGCATGCCCTCATGAATATGCATGGCATGCTGACATCATACTGTTCAACTGCAGCCTCCGAATAAGACATATTAAGTCTTACACGGAGGTTTCGTGAATCTGGCCCACAGTGCTTATACAGTCCTCAATGTAACAGTCTTTATTGCTGCAGCCTTCATTATTACAGATACTCGGGCATGATTGTACCATACCCAACAACAAGAAGTATAACTGTTTCAAGTTCTGTACTACAGAACCTGCATTTGTCTACATCTCCCATTTTTACTATACACTTTGTAGACTGGACGTCTACAAACATGTACGTAGCCCACTGTCTTGGGTTCCATTATTAGTCTCTCATCTTTAGTTTAAATTCATCTCCCCTTAATCATTAATGTGCCAAATCTTGATATGCATGTGATTGTTCCTGGAGTTCTGCATACTTGCCAGTATTATTTTGAGATTTCTAGTTTTATTTTTTTGTATTCTGGTCCTGTTTTTTATATTCTTTCTTTTGTTTTCAGCATTTACTCTTTATTTATTTGTTTATTTATTGACATTTGATTACAGGCAAAGTCCGACTGGATAGAAACCCATTTTCAGCAGAGGCCCGGGGAGAAAAGCTCCAAATTATTACAAAACATTTGAACAATAATTTTACAATTTTTCAAAAATAAAACAAAAAACATCTGCAGTTTAAATAATTATTGCAAATTAGACATAATATAAAAACATTGGTTAAAAATCGATACAAGGCATGTGACCATCATTTAATATTTAGAGAAAGTTTAGACAGTTTGTAGAGAAATTAAAGGTAAGTCAGTCTAATACAAATAGGAACTGCAATATGAAGTGATGGAAAAACAGACATTATATATTAGAGAGAAAGTCAGGGATGAGAATTAGATAGTAGTATGGAAGTAAGAAGAGGAAGGAGTTATAAGGTATGAAAGGTATTTGTTCAGATTTAGGAATATAGTTCATCTTGGTTTTGAGCAAGAACAAAGCCAGATTTTAGCCAGAAAGTCTTTCAGAGTGATTTTGATGATGGGAGGGAGGGTATAGACCTGATGAATACAGGTAAGGAGTTCCAGGCCTTAGCAACCTCGTACTAGTACAGACTATGTTGAGCAGATTTGCTAGATTTCCAGACAGACAGGAGCTTTGTCACTAGATTACAATGACTGACTGGAAACATAGTTGTGTGGAATGTTTTTAGTGCTGGGCAAGCAGATGGGTGCTGAATATTTTTATAGGTGGTAAGAAGTTGTGTATATGTTAGTTGATGTGGCAGTTCTAACCAATTTAGGCATTTCAGTGCATACACTGCTGGGTTCTGCTGCCACTTGATTCTTTTCTGCTTCTGGTTTGATTTCCATCCCAACTCCTTTCTGAAATGCTTCTGAAAGTCTGAGAAAAGGTGTCATCTTAGACTTACTTTCACCACATTTTAGAACTTTTACTATGTTTGGATCTGATATGGTCAACCAGTATGTATACAGTTCCATGACTGCAGACCTAAATATATAGTCAGGTCTGAAGAAGGCAATACAGCCTTCAGAATGAGGGGTATATAATCTTGTTATGCACATTTTTTTATATGTGATATGATAAGCTTGAATCATTTTTCTTGTGTCTTTTTTACACAACAAAATGCCAGCAAGAAGGTCCAAACATTGATTGAAACAGAAATTTAACAAAGATAAAATAAAAAACAATTAAGCACATTGTCTCACTCTGGAGACCATCAGAATACAAGCAATCTTGAAATGTTACCTTATATAATACACATTGTCCTAAACAATTGATTAATTACTACCTAAATCAACTTGTACATGTTACATTTCCATTGCTTTCTTAAAATAACACTACTTGTTATTTGACATAGTCATTGACTAAACACTACAAATTTTAACACAGTGTAAAACAAATATCAGCCATAAACTATTATCTAAAAACCATGCTACAACATAATAATTGAATAAAAACATTATTACCAAAAACACAACACTAAAATAAAATAGGTTGCAAACCCTTCCTAAAATGCTTATAATTCTAAAGCATACCAGTCTTCATCTGTAAAATGGGGGAGATGAAGATTTACTCATTCAAACCTGGTAAGAAGGTGGCACCTAATCTAAGCTGCCATACCAATTCCCGCATAGATAATACATTTTTCCAGTCCTCCCCTCATAGACGTTGCACTATATCCTCCAAAAATGCCAAAAAGAAACTTCTTAAAGCAAGGGCAGGTAAAGGAACGTTTATATAGAGCATTGTTTTCTTTTTTATTAACAATATTGTAAATACAGTATGTTCATAAATACATCTTAAACATATGCTCAGTTTTGCCTACATAAAATGCAGAACAGCCCAAGCATAAAGTCAAGTATACCACCCCTTGCATAGCACAATTGCATCTCTGAAAAGTAACCCTAGATTTTGTAATATTCCTCTAACACACAGGTTTGTTTCATGGCAATAAATCCACATTGCTTACAATGCCCACAACATATTGTTCCAACTTGTTTTGTGGTAGTGTTGGGAAATTGATTTACACAACTTTCAAAAGAATTTTTCAGATTAGGTACTGTCCTAAAAATAAAAATGGGCTCAGACCCAACAATATTATAAAGAAATGAGTTGACTTTAAAAGTGTTCCAGTTTTTCTTGACAATTTCTTTAAGTTCCTTAGAATATTTATTGTATTGTACTAGCAAAGCTTTATTGTACGTCTCCTTATTTAGAGGTACGTAATCGCCTACTAGGCTAATGCCTAAAAGTGGTTTATATTTACCACCCCAATCTGAAAAAACTGCTGTGCAAGTGGAACTTACCAAGTTACTATGCTATCCTCTAACAAAAAAATAAAAACAATTTCCTTTAACTTATCTAACTCTCCCTTTCACCTCACCTTTAGGGGATATCATATTGTCCACCCTGAGACATTGTCCTTTCATTAAGCTCTTTTTTTGTGGGGCATGATATTCAATACTTCCCTTTGTGGCTAGTCTAAGTGCAAGTTACAGCTGCTACAATACGTTCAAATCAAAGGGAATTCTACTATGTAAAGGAATGGATTACCTTCCAGATTACAGTTTTTGAGCCTACATAGTTTGAACTATAAGTTTATTAGAGACAAGCTATTCCTGGCCTTCAAAGCATTTCATAATAACGTACTGAGAGAAACCTCATGAATTACACATATGCATCAACTGTAAAATGCATTGGCATGGCATCCCTCTTCATCATCATCATCATCATCATCATCATCATCAACCTCCTTTTTCCCCATTTGCTACATGGGATTGTGGTGTCATTTTAACTGTTGCCATCTTTCTCAATTAAATCACACACTCCTGCCTTCTTTGACTCTTATGCCTGACTGTCACAGATCTTTTCTCACACAATCCATCCACCTCTTTGCTGAATGCCCTCATTTCCTTTTACCTTCTTTCTGTCTGTTCCAAATCTTTTTCACCAAATTGTCTTCTGCTTTTCTGCACATATACTTGAACCACTGTAATCTGTTCTGTTTGATCTTTTCTGCAATTTGAACTAATTTGTCTTCTGCTCTTACGTTCTCATTTCTTCATCTGTCCCCCAGTGTACATTGTACCACCCTGCTCAGGCACTTCATTTCATCATCTCTAGCTTGCTCATCTGCTCTGCCTTTACTGCCCAGGTTTCTGTAACATACATTAGCACTGGTCACACCACTGTTTTGTACACCTTAGTTTTCTGCTTCTTTGGCATTCTTCTGTCATACACCCAACCTAACACTTTATGCCAGTTGGCTGCAGCCCCTCTGATTCTAGCTACCTTTTCATTCAGACTTACATTCTTCTCAACCACACTTCCCAGATACTTGAAGCTATTAACCCATTCCACTGTCTTCTCTTCTATTTCAATTCTCAGCTTCTTCTGATTTCCCCCATCTGCTGTCATTATGACTGTCTTATCTGAATTAATTTCATCCCATGCACCTTCAGTTTTGAATTCCATTCCCCTACCTATTGCTGAAGTTTTTGCTCAGAGCTTGCCTGTAATGCCACATTGTTTGCATACAGTAACTTTGTTGATCTGTCCCCTTTGACCCTGTTTGCTAATGTAACCCATCATCAGTATGAACAGCAGTAGACACAGAGCTGAGCCCTAGTGCCACCCACTCCCACTGGGAAGGTGTCTTTGAGACCAAGCACTTTTCATACTTGAGTCATTGGGTCCTTCTACATAACCTGCTCTAATTCTCCCAATGTTTCTTGGACTTCGAACTACTGCAGTATTGTCCAAATCAGCTTTCTTGAGATCTTGTCATATGCTTTCTCTAAGTCTAGGAATGCACAGTTGGACTCTTTCCTCACCTCTAGCTTCTTCTCAACTATCTGTCTCACTGCAAACATTGGGTCAGTTGTGCCACATCCTGATCGGAATAATAACTGCTCATTGCCCATCTTACTTTTTAATACTCTGCATATCTGTTTATCAGTCACCCTGTCCAGAACTTTCACGCAATGTGACATCAGTTTCCTACCTCTGCATTGCCCTCAGTTGTGAATATCCCCTTTGTTCCTGTACACTGGCATGAGTATGCTTATTCTCCAGTCATCTGTGACATGCTTTTTCTCCACACTGCTATGAGTACCCTCAGTATCTGCTGTAACCTGCTTCTTTTCTTCTCCCATTGTAAGCTGTATCTGGGGCAGTACAGCTTCTGTGAGGTTTTCTTCATTCAGAAGCTGCTGGAAGTACTCCTTCCATCTGCCTTTGATGTCTGTGGACTGGTCAGCAGATTGTTGCTGGCATCCCTTATAAAGGATGTTTGACTATCTTCTTTACTTTCTGACTTTGCCTTGCAATGTGATGTAGTTTCTTTGTACCACCTACTATGTCACATAGTAGAGTGCCTCTGATGCCCTGTTCTTTGTTATTGCAACTCCTTTCATAGCTTCTTTGTTAACCAACCAACTAGCCTGCTCCATCTTTTCTATCTCTCACTTTTTCCTGCACTCCTTTCTTTTGATGACTTCCTGGACTTTTGTATTCCACCACCAGCTCCAGTTTTCATTATGCACCTTATTTCCATACCTGGCTCAGTCACATATCTGTAGTCCTCACACATGCTGTTTTGAGGCATATCCTGGTATTCCTCCTTTTCGTGGGGTGCTAGATCCCTGACTAATTCCTTGAACTGATGTACTTTCTCTCTAGTCAACTTCCTGATCTTCAGCCTGGTCTCTACTGACTTTAGAACCTTCTCTGACCACTGCTTTTATCCGATTGTGGTGACTGTTTTGCTGGGGATGACTGTGTAATCATTGATTCTACCCCAGTGCCCTTTCCTTACCAAGAGAAGTCTGCCTGCCTTGCATGTCGGCCACTCTTGTATGAAATCCTGTGACTGTCTTTCTTTCTTAACCATGCATTGGTACTATCAAGCCATTTGCCAAACAGGAGTCTAGAATGGCCTCTCCTTCTTTATTCCTGTTGCCTCATCCATGTGGACCCAGGCAGCTCTGCATTCAAATCATTTGTTATAAATTCATGTTGTCCTCACATCCTGCAGAATGCACTCTTTTCCTCACTATCACAACATTGCTGTGGGGCATAGGTTGAGATTATGAATATTGCCCTAACTTTACACTGGAGTCTGATTGCCATGATTCAGTCACTAATTTTGATGACATCTATCACTGCCTTCTGAAACCTCTCTCACACCACAAGTCCCATTTCTAGCCTGTTCTTTTCCTGATTAGTAGACTCTGGATACCAAGCCAAGTGGCTTTGCTGCACTGCCCTTCCATCTTATCTCTTGTATACAAAGGATGTCCAGCCTTCTCTCTTCCATCATGTCATCTGCTTCCAAGCTGCATCCTGTCTTAGTATGAGCTATCCCAGGCTGGATAGCTGGACACTGGCCAGCCAGTAGATTATCGACCCAGGCGGACACATACTAATTTCTTTGTATAGTTTCTCTTTCTTGAAGCTGTAATGTTGTATGCAGGTTTGCATAAAATGGTGCCAACACTATATCATTCTAAGAAATGGCATTTAGCATGATAGTTACGTTAATGAAACCAGTTAGCATCACAGTCTGTGAATCACTGCCAATGCACATTGTACTTTCTATACATGTTGGCACAAGTTGTGCACACTACTGTGACTATAAAGCATGTGACTTATATGCTCATGCATATACATGTGCATTCTCATAGGACTGCAATGCTGTGATATGGCCATGTAGCAGTACTAACTTCATAGTACAACATTATGTCAAATGGCACATGATTCATTAGTGTGCATTGTGTGCACTGGACTAACATTTTTTTCTCAAGTGGACATGATTGAGTGACCATGGCTATTTCAGGAAGGGAAGCATGCAGACCTTCAGTTCATTGCACAGAGAGATCAACATTTTCCTGTTCTTCCTACTTATGAACTTCAGGGTGTGTCTGTTGGACAGTTATGGCAGCCCAGTAAGGAGCAAGGATATGTGGCACAAAATGACACAAATGTTGAAAGATGGTCCTGGCATCACCCATTTAGCTGAACAGTGCTGTCATTGATAAAGTGACCCAAAGCTACTCCAAACTGACCTCCTACATCAATGGGAGACTGAGGTTCAGGAGAGGGAATCAGACATTTACTGTAACCATTTTTAGTACTATTGTTCTCCACTATATTAACTGTTATACATGTATATGTAAAAGTACATACTTTATTTTCTAGCACCAGAGAAGTGGTAACTAATCAAAGATGGGTGCTGCAGAAAGTGAAAGCACCTTTTTCAGGCAGTGGGATGTTTATGTTTTGAGGTACATTCTACTTCATATCTACACTGGTGTTATCCTGAGAAGTGTGAGGTGTGTCTGGTGACCTTTTCCCATTCTGTCATATTTGTTCAGGTGCAGCTGTGAGGGAAGAGCAGGCACCGACCACCTCATTTTCTTCCAGTGACTGTATATGGTGATGGGTCATAAGTTCCTACCAGTTCTGCCTCTTAGAATGGTATTCTTGACTCTCCCTAATGAGTCATTATACATTGCCCTACCCACCCATCACCATGCATCCAGTCAGTATATGCATGTGTCCATCATCTGTGCTTCTCATCTTCTGTGTGTTTACATTCTGTCTGTCTGTACCTGTATTTGATGTTTGTCTGCTGTCTGCCATTATGGCCTGCCCTTCTCCCTGTATCCTATCCACAGCCATTTGCTGGAACCTTTCCCTATCATTCTTTTGTAAAACTTACAAAAGGGACTCTTTCTCACAAATTACTCTTCCTCTGCCACCCACCTTTCATATGTTATGGTTTATGTTCTGTGTTTACCTCTGCTTGTTGTTCTCCACTTTCCTCCTTTCCTGTCTGCCCACATCATCCAATTATATGCTGAACCGAGTTGCCACTGTGCACCTGCATGGTGTACACCCAGAGTAATATTTCTGTTGACTTTTATGCTCACCTGTACTGTCTTTCTTGTGTTGACTGGGAGAGAGTTGAAGCTATACATTGCTAATAGTTTATGCATGAATGTGTATTGAGTATGTCATGGTAGCTTACCTCAGCTGTAACATTAGTCACCTCAGCAATTCACATTTTAGCAGTCATCATGCCATGCTGTAGAGCAGTGTTGTCCTCCCTGCATGTCTCTTTGTACAACAAGCTTTGCTCACTGTGAAGGTGACATTCACTTACTAACACAAGTCTGAATTGCTCAGAGGCACAAATGCATAACTCTTTCCTCAAATATTAGCAATGCCCACTTACTTGTCTATGAATCTCAGCCAAAGTACTAAGATTGGTACAATGGATCACTTGTGTTTTGTAAAGGAGAATTTAAAACTATAATAACATGCAATTATTTGTTCAGCATTGTCAGAATAACATTGATATCATCTAATTAAAAAACTAGAACAGATAAATGAAACTTGTTCATTGTATACTCTCATTGTCTGGACTCAACTATCTTACCTAGAAACTTAAAGGGCTGGAGTCAATAAAGCTTACATGGCTCACTAAAACTTAGTGCATGTCGCTCTATGAAGCACACGTGCGCTGATTTGCATTCAGTAAATGGCTCTACACACTGTTTATTGCCACACAAATACAGTAAACATTTGGCATGCCATTTACAGCATAAGCAACTGAATTATATGCTAATTAACCAATCCAAGATGTAGGTGCTATTCAACAAGCTATAAAGCAATCATGTACACTCAGTGCAGATTTTGGCCTTGAATTCCAAAACATATTGGAATACAGCCATGGAAACTACTCTACATGAAAAGGATGTTAAGGGCTGCTCTTCTGCATGTGTATGTGCAACAGGCTCAAGTCTATACTGCTGCTGCTGCTAACAGGCCTCGGCTAAGAAGGAGAAGGGTGTTTAGACCCTGTTTAACTTTTCATTGTCTGCATTAGGTGGAAATAGTAGAGTGCCACAGGGTAGATAGAGACACACTACAGGAAGTCTGTAACCTCTGTCATCCTCAACTAACAGCAAGGGCAAACCAAGAGGAACCAATACCTGTGGAGACTAAGGTATTAGTAGCACTTAGAATTTTAGCTACAGGAACCTTCCACACATCATCAGAGGATATGCTGGGGGTGCCACAGGCAGCAGCATCCAGGATCCTACATCAATTCCTGAATGCTATGTTACAGCATGCCAGTGACTACACACATTTGCCCATAACCCTGAGAACAGAGCTACAGTTATGCAGGATTTCTACCCTGTAGCACACTTCATTGAAATCATGGGTGCCATAGACTGCATACACATTGAGAGCAAACCATCAGCCATGGAGCAGGGAAGAATGTACATAAACAAAAAGGGCTTCCACTTCATTAACTGCTAGGTTGTGTGTAATGCTAAGGGAGTCATCCTGAATTTGTGTGCTTGCAACCCTGGTAGTTACCATGACTCCCATATCTGGCTCAACATTCAGCTCTACCAGAGGTTTTCTGAGAGGAAGGAATATCCCACAAGGTCCTTTACTGAGTGATGCAAAGTATGCCTTGAACCCTGGCTGATGATACCCATCAGAAATGCACACCCACCCACCGAAGAACACTATAATGAGGCACATGCTCAAACAAGAAATATCATAGAGCATGTGTCTGGGCTGTTGAAGTCACAGTTCTGGTGCCTAGAAACACTGAGGGGAGGGGCCTGCAATAGGATCCCAGAACTTGTGTTGAAATGTTCACTGTCTGTGCTATCCTTCACAATATTATCCTGAGAAAACAGCTTCAACAGAAACACCAAGGGGAAGGGGCAGACATCCCACCACCACTGGCAAGGTTGCCACAGCCACACTCAGGTGAGAACTCAAAGGGGGAACCACCAACCACTGTGGGGGTAAGCAGACATAGGTATGCACAATATTCCTTTGCCCTGGCCAAGAGGCAACATATACCATACATGCTGACCACCTAAGGGGTACAACTGTTATCCTATGCACATACCCACATAATGGATGTGAACTGCTTCCATCAGACAGTCAGCCCCGAATTAAAAAACTTGTAACTGCAGGACTATATCAAGGTAAGTGTTGAATCTAGAACAGCAAAATAAATGGTTAACAACACTAATGGATGGCAGATCCTTGCTTACTATCACTTTATAATGTACTTAAGTAGAAGATAGGTGAGTTTTACAATCATAACATCAATATGTGACAGAACTAACTTATGTCAACAGATGACTATTCTTTATCAACTAATAGACCTTATGTATCAAATATATACAAAATACAAAGATCTGAAGAAAGCGGTACACTTTTTAAAAGGGCATCACAAATACTACTATGCTGTCAGTCAGCTATGCACCCTGTACATCAGAAAAAAGACTTGTGTACCCCTGAATCCAAAAGCTAGAATCAAGGAGATGGCACAGTTATCATAATTTGCACAGGATGTTGTTTGGGAGATAGGAGACCAATGCTGACACAAAAGGTAGTGAGTGCGTGTGAGTAAGAAAGCTAGGCAGGCAGAAATTAGCTAATTATCAAATGGCCAATTAGACAGAATGAGCTGCAAGCCTCACAAATGACTCATAGGTTCATAGTTCATAGTTCATAGTTTAGTACTAAGCTAACTGCCCTTGCGAGCCATTTTAAGCCTAGCCAATTATCCCTTGTGAGACTCAAACCCCGCACCTTGTGTTTGTAAGGCAAACACCTTAGCCATTAAGCCACCCTCCCAACCATGCACCAGTTATGTGTGTGTGTCTCTGTATGGGCACTTGAGGTGAAATGTGTGTGTGTATCTATAAGATCACAGCCAAGCTCTGTTCTAGCTCTATGTCCTGGCATGTTGGCCAGGTGTGAGCCATGAATGGTAGAGTTAACAGTTCATCATCATTCACCTGACTGCAATAACTGGCTCTGCCAGGAGTTGCACTGGCACTTCCATGCCCATGGTCAGATATGCTGGTGCTACTCAAATGTAATTGATGTCTGTCAGATGAGATCTCCCCACAAGTATGCCCAGGACCACAGCACCATGGCCTATCACATCTGGGTGTGGACAAATCAACCACTGATGGAACAGTGGAAGCATTGCCAATATGGGAGCATGATCAAGCATGGCCACATTGGCTAAGAGCAGATGATGTCGCTGCCCTACATCCACATGGATGCTGTCCCCTGCTAACAGATTTTCCATCACAGACACTGCCCGTTCCATGGTGTCATCCATCTGATCTACTGAATTTGCCACATGGTGGAGACAGTAATGCACATCAGACTATGCCACATCTACAATGGAAAGCATGGCCTTGGAGGCCCTAGTGGAACATGCCTAAGTCTCCATGATGGCTCTAAACATACATCAAGTGGCACTTAATGACACACCAATATCAGGTGGAGGATGGACAGCAGACCTCCTCCGAGCACCCCTGACAACCCTCCTACATGGCACCTCACACACACTCTGGCTATTGCCAGAGTCAACCAGCACTGAAGCCATAGTAACTACATCACCCTAATCAAGTGTCTCACCCTCCACCTGTCCAATATTTAACAGCTCAGTGGAATAGGTATACGTAGGCATAATGACTGTGTCAGACAGAAACCCAGGGGATGGCTAAATGTCAATCTCAATGTCAAATTCAACCTCTGCACCCTGTCACTGTGCCTCTGTTTGGCCACCGTTGTCATCAGAGGCTACTGATACTCCAATACTAACACTAGTCCTACTATTGCAGATGGTACAGCAATACAGATACTCATTATCCCCACCTCAGACATACAGATAAATTACATATATCTAACAAATGGTCATCAATAAGCCAAAAAACACTTTTTGATTACCATGTGCAGATGACTACACACTTGGTAAGGAGGCTGGACCTGGAAGAAATGAAGCAATGGAAGGACACAACTTAAACATCATAATGGGAGTAACACAGGGGACAGTGAATACACCATTTGCCTTTATGCCCAGTAAGATTACTTTTAATGAAACTTGGCTGACATGTCATCCTCAGCCCAGGGTTGGGAGGGTGGCCTAATGGTTAAGGTGTTTGCCTTACAAACGCAAGGTGCAGCATTTGAGTCTCACAAGAGATAATTGTCTAGGCTTAAAATGGCTCACAAGAGCAGTTAGCCTAGTACAAACCTATGTGTAATTATATATATATATATATATATATATATATATATATATATATATATATATATATATATATATATATGTCTGTCATATATATCTATTAAGTTATCAAAAGGTACAGTAAAAAAATAACTCCATGAAGTATTACTCAAATTAATATATTTTATGATACAAGCAAATCTAGAACTTACCATATGTAAACCTACCTGGAAGCTGCTCCTGGGATACAGTTGTCCTCCGAGACACATCAGCACCAACATTAATCACATGTTGGTGTGCAGATTCCAGTGAGCTCTCGGGATCTCTGACAGTGGACAGGAACTCTTCATTTGGTGTCAGTGGTGAATTGGTAGCAGGCCCCCCTCCTGTTTAGCCAGCTGTTCATAGGTAACTGTGGCTCGATGATGCACCTGATCATAAGTCCTGGTGTAATCCCCAACTGCATTGACTTTTTTTTACTAACAAGTTCCAAATCTGCATTCCGGCAACCATAATCACATGTCCTCTCTCAAACAGAAAGGTGCCATGGCACCTGAATGCTTGCACTATTACATAATTTTCTGAGTCACTCAAAATGAGATTTATGTGGATTTCTACAATTATGTGCATAATCCTATATGACATAAAACAGAGAAGGATACAACACATAAATATCACCTAATTAAAGTCTTGCTTATGTACACATTTGTAAACATTAAGTACTGGAAACATATATTTCAGTTATTAAAACTGAAGGTTATGTGGCTATCCCACCTCACCCTCACACAAAAAAAGGTCTGTCCAAGCCAAGGAATACCACTTTAGTAATGTATTATGTTTCCTACTGAAATATCAGGTTGCCTAAACATTTTTTAGAGAAAAGCACTTGAAATACAGTTTTGTTCTGGCAATACACAAATGGTAGATGGCTACCCCACCCCCAAAACAACAAACAAATGAGGTTTGTACAAACTGAGGAATACCACATATTTAAATTGGTATATATGCTTCCACACAATTATCAGAATGTGTAGACATCGACAACAGAAAAGTCAATTTATCATTGCCATTCACCTCTCACTGTGCCTAGCACTGCCCTTGCGGTGACCCTGGGCCATCTCGGAAGCATAACGCCTGAATCACTGACATGCCAAACCTGACTGACAAGATATCTATAACTCTCTCAACACACTGTCCACTCCTTATCTCATTTTCTGCCTCTCATCAGTGTTTATTACTACTCAAAATAAATATATATAAAGGATATCTCATTTGGTCATAACTATTATTTAATATGTACACACTACTAACTTTATTTTTTCTCAGTGATCTTCACTGAAATGCTTGCGTTTTTCTTTTTGAACCTGTATCTGCTAGAAAACTGTATTGAATACAACTTTGTACAGACTTACTAGAAGATATGTATGCTGCATCTTTACTGTATGTATACTATTGTACTATCTATTATTGTATATTCCTTGTACTTCTGTGGAGCTTTTCTCCCCGGTCCTCCACTGAAAATGGGCTTCTGCCCAGTCGGACTTTCCCGGTTAACAAATGTGAAAAAATAAATAAATAATACAGAAGACTGTAAAATACAATTTTAACAGTAACACTTGTGATGAAAGCTAATAACATGTCTATCTGAGAAATGCAAACGCCTGCCCAAAATGGCTACACCAACAGTGAATTATAAGAAGTGTAGAGAGATAAAAGTTACATTTGCTACTGGAAATATAAATTGCTTTGTAACATGTTACAAAATCTAGAATGTACTTGAATAATACAAACATACTTTAGCAAAATTGAAAGCCTTCTCTGCTGATAAATCACTGTCAAAGGAATATCAATCTTCCGTTTTGTCCAAATACACAAGTCTCCTTACCTTCAAGTTGCCTAGCTAAAAATTACCTTTTTATATTGTAGATTCAGGCTTCTGACTAAGGTGAACATGCAAATGAGGTCTGAACTTATTAATATTGCTGAATAACAAACTTTTGACCTCGTGCAGCAGATATATACATAGTGTAGTACTATAGGCTCTACACCACTGTTAGTCGCTAGTGGTTTGCAACTGTGAATGATTAGTGGAAGAGAGAAGAAAGACACAACAGCAATTCAGACTACCTTCCTGCAGTGGGTGTGTCACTCAGGATATACTTACAATTGTAGAAGTAACTTTAGTATGCTTTTAAATATGACTAAACAGCACATACTTCTCATTTATGTTCAATACTAGACAAACTCTCCTGCCTGTTCTGGTAAATGTTTTTTCACTGTCATGTACTTGTTATCACAGGGTGGATACAGTGGAGTTTGATTCCCAGATAGAGTGCCTTCTGCATGTAATCTGCATGTACTCCCTGTGGTCACGTGGGTTTCCTCTAAGTGCTCCGGTTTCCTCCCACACCCTAAAGACATGCTGATGGTAGATTGGACACTAAATTGGCCCTAGGTTTGAGTGTGTGCATATGTGTGCCTTCTGTGGAAGGTTGAGAGCTGGGCTGGCAACTGAACACCGTAAAACTCCACTGCCGATTGTTCTATGAACCATTGTTCTGCTGTGGGGAACCCTAATGGAATAAACCCAAATGGAAAAGAAGATGTACTTGTTATCATAAAGTTAAATGAGAATTATACAAACTGCACTGTAGAATGCCATGTCTGAGATGACAGCAGAGATAAGGGAAGAATGAACATGATACAAAGAGAAGTCAGAGCTGCATTTATGTTGAGAGTCAGAAATGGTTGTGTGATCACTCATTGCTCTGAATATCTAAGCAGCATGTACATCCAGCTGAGAATGTATAAGTGTATGTCCTGTTAATACTGTAGAGAAAAGGAGAATTGCTTGCATGCACAATTTGCTTTCTTGCTGCAAAGCTTTGTGTGTGGAAAGGAGAGATAACACACTCCCACTGCATTTTGTAGTTTTCAGTAGTATGATATCTCAAATCCAGAGCTGCATAAAAATATTTCCCATGTGTTAAAGTGTGTGGGTTTTTTTAATATTAATGTCGTGCAACACACTTCTTAGTGCACACACAGTGAAACACATCATTATTTAAAATTAATATCAGCTTGGATGATATGGACAGCATCAATTACAGCTGTGAAGCAATTGTGTGTATCACACATTGTAAAGACATTGAGGTACACATGACATAAGATAGTTAGACCATGATTCAGGTCCCACGTTATTTTTTTAAGCATGAATGATATTAAGAATTTTGACAAAGAAAATGTATTTTTGCCTTTGCCTGTCTTTATTGCTCACCTCTGTGCAAACATGACTTATGGCTACAGATAAAAAAGATACATTGTGACTTTCCAAAAAGATACATTGTTACTTCTTTCACTTTCCTCCATGCAAACATGCTAAGTGGCATTGTGAAGAGGTCAGCACTCATACACAACACCTGCAGATCAACACCACCTGCAGAAAAAAGGATACATTGTAACTTGATAAAAGAAACATTGTTACTTGTTTTGTCTTCTTGCACACAAACATGGTAAGTGGCATTGTGCAGTGGTCAGTGCTCTGGGCAATAATAAGTGTAAAAAATAGAGCTGCTCCTTGGCTTCACCTTTGGCAATGGGTGTAAATTCTTATTCACAATATGTGTGAGCCAGCGTTCAAATCCAGCACACTGCAAATTTTATTAATACTCTTACACTTAATCTTAGATAAAAATGAACAATATAAAGATAATTATACATAACAATAAATATGTATAGCAGTTGTCATCATATGAATTATATGTGTGACTGGGGGTAGCCTGACAGTTATGTGTCTGTAATTAAAAGTTTAATTTTTGCCCAGGGATGGACTTCATACTTTACTGATATTCATCTTCACAACTTACATAATGCGAGCAAAGCTGAAAAACAAAATGTATTGTGTGGTCTGACCCAGAACTTAGAAATATTTCCTGAAAGTAATACCAACATATGCATTTCCAGCGGGTCTATGTCAGAAGATCAAAAGGTCAAAAGAATGAAAATCAAAATATCTAAAACTCAAAATATTGAAAATATTTTAATGCAGGGGGCAAGACCCCCTGTACCCCTAATGTACCAACTCCAAGATTAAACAACACTGGAGAAAGGGCAAATTCTATTTTTGATATTTTGAGTTTTCAATATTTTGATGTTCAGTCTTGTGAGCATTTGATCTTCTGAAGGCGATCCTTTCCAGTATATTGTCATATACTACTCCTGTATCACACATGAGAATGCTTAAATCAGGACTTTATCAGTTCACACATATACATGGTTAACTGAAGTGTAGTACCACTCACTCTTTTATGTGTCAATACAATTAATGAGCATGTCTAGCAAACACTTCTTCTGTGGCAATGAGGAAAAAGCAAATATGTGTAAAAATATGTATTCTCTGTTTTATATAGGTTTGAGTTCCACATTGTTCAAATTACTTGTATCACTGTGTAGGGTCCCACAAAATATATGTCGTCATAAAATTTATATCTCCCAATTCATGTCTCAAAAGTTAAGTCATTTAACAAGTATAGCAGTAGACATGCCATAAATTAATGCCAAGCAGGGGCGTCTTGTGCTATTGGGCTGCAGGTCTGCAGCCCCCCCCCAGCTGTACAACAGAAAAGAAAGGTAAATACAAAAAGAAAAAAACAATCACAAGTACCAGAACGTCACGTATGCACACTGGCAGCATTTCCCAATATCCAGACTGCTGGTGAACTAGCCTGGAGCATGCACACATAATCTGGACTGTCTCACCAGCAGGAAGACAACATTCAGCTGCAGAGATCCTAGAAGTCTATGCAGTAACTGAATAGACTGGAAGGGAATTGGACTGCATCATCTGCAGGCTGGCTGCTACCCAGCCTGCTCTCGCAGGAAGGAAGGACTTGCAACAACTTGCTCTCATTGCAGGCTTGCAGGAATGGACAAACTTGCAATGAATTTTACTGGTGTGTGTTTGTCATAGGCTTACAGGACTGGATGAAGTGCGTGTGTTTGTGTGTGAAATGCCCCAGTTAACTATAACTGGTGTCTAGAGAAAAACCCAGGTTCAAACTGGTGGTTAGAGAGGAACCCAGGTTCAAATCCACAACCTTGGATACAGGTAGCAAGAACCTGAATTCCCTACCTACCACCACTTCTGAAAAAGCATTCACATTTTTGCCTCATCTGGTTTTCTGCATGCTCAGACACTTGAATTTCAGACTTCATATTCTTTAGAAAGTACATGGTAACACAAAACATTTTATTCTAGCAATTTTCTAAGTTTATAAGATCAATATTTGAAATGTGTTCCTATTTTTTGGGCTGTATTCCCCCATTATTGGCTTTGTGCAGTTTTTTTATGCTAAGAGGTTGAGACCTATGGTTAGAATTACTAAATGATAGCCATTTAAGTTTCAGTCTTCCTTTCTTTCAAAAAGCAGCTGATTTGGCATAGCGGTATATTACTCTGACTGTAGTGCACAGGGTTCTGGGTTTAAGACTTGCCAGTGAAATGCATGGTAGAACTTCCCAAGGTTATACAAGCAATGTTTAGAATGTGTCCCTGGTTTTGTGGCCTTTGCCCCCCAAATACATTTTGGCTTTTCCAGATTTCTTGTGCTCATGTGCTGCAAAGTTAAGAGGTACAGTTGACTGTTGAGTTGATTTTACAAGGAGCTAAGAGCTTCAGGGGAAGAGAAGTTTAGTGCTGCTTATGGAACAGTAGCATGTATTGTTCATAGCACAACAGGTAGTGCACTTGCTTTTGATGCAGAAGGTTATGGGTTCTACTTCCACAGTATGTAGATACATTGCTGATATTTATTTGTAGATGAAACAATGAAATATAAAGTTGTTTGCTAGCAGCAACCTCTTCATTAGTTACAGATCTCATTAATGTGGAATTATTTAGATGACTTTTACTTCTGCAGAGATTGTGTATATTTACTGATACTGGTGGAGTGTAGAAGTCTGAGTAGACTTTTTATGATGGAGATGTTCTGAATTGGGCAGTTTTGTCATTATTGGTGCATGCATTTTTGTCTCGTTTACTGGAAAAATGTTCAAAACAGTAAATTTAAAACTCCCTCTAACAACTGTACTGTATTATACATGGAATATAATTTAATACAATCTGGAAGGTGTATCAAAGAACACATGTATGTTTCGTGTGCAAGGGGCCTATGACTTGAAAACAGCCAGAAGTTAATCTTTATCTGTCACTGGCCAGATGTATTTTCTTTGAATGCGGGATGCTGTTTCAATGAATGTGAGTTTCAAGGGCAGAGAAGTTTTAATGCTAAGTCTATTTTCATTGTGAGACTGCATTTCTTTGTTTAGCAAATGTCTATTAGTGTTTGTGCTGTAAAATATAAAATAAAACTTTTAAATGAAATCCAAATCATCTTAGAAGTAAAGCAGTATGTACAATACAGTGCTTATGGTAAATGGGGTGAAATAGCCAAGTGATGGGACATTGGAATAGCTGCATGGGGGAAGCACCATTCAACCATGATTTTATGAGGTAGGAACAGCAGAAAACTCAAAGACAGCCCTGGTTGAACTATAACTCTCAACTCTCCAGATTTTCACAAAAAGAATAGATTTTTGCTTCATATTTTTGGTTTGTTCCTCATAAAATTTGTGTTTTTCTGGAAAATCATTTAGGAATGAAGTCACTAAATAATGACAGACATTGAGTTTCAGACGTCATACCTTTCAGAAAAACACATGCTGAAACAAGACCTGTTATTCTATCAACTAAGTTTATACAACAGCAATGTTTAGTACTGTGTGTACGTTCCCCCAATACATTTGGCCTTGTCCAGATTAATTGCTGTAAGAGGTTGAAAAGTGCATGCAAATAAATCACTTTATAGAATTAGGTATATCCAAACTGTCTCCAACCTTGGCTCAAAATGCTGCTCTCCCCCTAATAATCCCTCTGCACAAAATGGCAATTTTGGAAGAAAAAGTGGAGGGTTTACAATTAAGAAATAATTGTAATGATTAGAGTTATAGATTACTTTGATTTCAGAAATGCATGTAGATTCTCTTATTTTGTCAGTACTAATATTAAAAAGTGTCCCTTCTTTGATATGTTCCCAGCTGTATTGTGTGGCTGTTTTATATTTTTGCATCACATTTTTTGGTCCGTTTTTCATAAAATTGTGGTTTTCTAGCAAATTAGTGGCAAATCATTAAAGACTGAAGTTAGAAAATAATGACAGACATTTGAGTTTCAGATGTCATACCCTTCAGAAAAGTCATACTAATGCAAGACCTACTATTCTATTATCTTTCTAAGTTTATAACAGCAATATTTAAAAATTGTCCTTATTTTTGGGCCTTTGTCCTACTTCTGTTTATGGCTTTGTTCAGATTTCTTGCTCTGAGGTTGAGAGGTATGACAAATGTGTCGGGACCATCACTGTCAGCCAGAGACATTTCAAACTGTGACATGCTTGTTGCAACCCACTCCCCCATGTAGTGACTCTGGATGTGTCCAAGCAAGGCAAGGAGCAGTTATGCAGTGTAAGTGTGCAGAGTATCCCCCCATAGAAGGTAGACACAAGTACTATAGTGGCTTTTCATCTGTCCTTGATTTTGCAGAATATTCTGGTTTTCTGTCATATTTTATACTGTTGATTTATGCTTATTATTATTCAGAAAATGCATGTTGTTGCAGTGTCTGCTGCACTGTGTTTAAGTAGCAAGGCTTTAATGACCATCAGGTAAGCTTGTCTGAGATTGTAAGATGCAAGTAAGCTTTAATAAGCATACTGTTAAATGATTAACAACACTGAGAGCCTTTCTGTTGCTGCCATGCAGAAAATATTTACATAACTAGATAGCATATAAGACTTAGGTATTGAAATGCATATGACAGTATTTGTATTTGTAATAAAGAACAGGATTACAGTATTTTCAGAAGCTCACTACATTTGTTGGAGACTTGCAATCATCTTTGCAGGCTTTATGAGTAAACTAAACAGAATGGCAATCTATCATGTGTGGTCCATAATCTGTGCAGTAATCGTTTAAGCAATTTTTCTTGACCTTGTTTCTTGTTTGCTGTTCATTTTTTACTTTAATAATGTTTTCCCCATGAAACAAGTAGATAGTTGTTGTCAGGCAGCAGGTCTTTTTTAGATAAGAAACATTTTTACAAGTGGGGGTATCACAGAGATAGCTACTTTCAGCATGTTACTTGGTACTTTTATAAAGATGAATATAAATTATAATTAGAACTGCAGTGCAAGGAGAAGTGGTTTGAGTTGAGTGCTGCTTGTTTTTTATACTTGATTTTGACTGGCATTCCAGTAATGTATTTAAAAAGTAATTTATTTTTTCATGCCTCATAACCTTTTTGTTTCCATATAGATATTAAGTAAGCTGTCATGTTGCCAATGCACTGAAATATTTTTCTTCTTCACTTCATTTTGTCTTGATTGGACTTATCATAAAGACGGTTTGGCACCCGGGGCAGCATATTTAATTAAAGTCCCAGTTTTTGTGGTTTTGAGTATAGCTCCACCCTTTTCTAGTTGGCCACACCTGTCCTATTGGCCCCACTCATTCATCTGTCTCTTGCAGCCCCCTCCCCTTTGATTTGAAGTCACCAGCTGCCACTAATGCCAAGTGCCACATTAACCTTCCTTTTTCATAATTTGTCTTTGTCTCTGTTTGGCAATGTTGCTCTAGACTTAACATTATGCAAATGTAGATGGCATGATTTTGTGGGTTTGCACACTGACTTTAAATGAGATATCATGAATTATTGGGAAAACAGTTTAACTGTTTTTGAATAACCTTTGCAGATATGGCCGAAGCTGACAAGGATGGTGTCCAATTCAGGGCTTAAAGATAGGGTGTAGATGAGTCAAGAATATTCACTGCACTCATCCTAAAGTGCCACATCCATAGGCTTTTATAAAGGGACTATACCAGGACTCAATATAAATCAGAGGCTTGGAGCCATCTAGCCAAGGCTGTCTCCAGTGTGACTGGCATTCTGCACACTGGGGAGCAGTGCAGGCATCATTACAAGGATCTGAAAAGTAGCAAGCAGGAACACCAGTGGCTGGATGAGTTTAAGACTGCTAACATCCCACAGTTGTGTAAGTATACATATAAAGATACTTTAACTGATATAGAAAACTGGAGGTAACAAAGTCTGGTAATTATGATCTTTCTTTTTCTCTTCTTGTTTATTTTTCAGCTGCCCAGGAGATTTCAGTGAACAGGGAGGCCCATGCTGAATGATTAGAATGACTCACACAAGCAAGGGTTATGTATGCAGCACAAATTAACATTATTTTAATAAAATTATTACTCTTCCATACACTACTTGCAAATTAAGCATACATATCTTAACTGTAAATGCAAACATGCATGTCATGTGTAACACTGTATTCAGATGTTTTGGTTTCAAATCCCACAGGTAACAAATACATACTAATAAAAATATTTAATATTAATTTCAACATAATTGGCAAAATGGCAACAGGTGGTGCAGTGGTGTAGAGGTTAGCATTGTCGCCTCACAGCAAGATGCTCTTCTGTTTGATTCTTGGCTGGGGTGCCTTCTGTGGGAAGTCTGCATGTCTTCCTTGCATTCACATGGGTTTCCTTCAGGTGCTCTCATTTCCCCCCATATTCCAAAGACATGCATCTGGAGCCTGTCCCCGCTGAAAATAGGTTCTGTCCCAGTTGGACTTTCCCAGTAAACAAATGTTAAATAAATAAATGTCATGTTGTTAACTTAATCTGTATTATTTTTAAAAGCATATGTGCAATATATGCATATTATAAGAATTATTTGGAACAATTCTCAGTCCTGTTTTGGATTTTTAAAAAGTATAGTTAAAGTAAGAATAAAATATATTTTTGTTGTACTAAATTATTGTATGTGACATATAATGGTTCTAATTATCTTTTTTTGTCTTGCCCCATCCTTTATCTCTTTTATTTATTTTTATATGTGTGATCACACAGTTCTGATTTCATAATTTTCTTACAACCAACAAAATGATTTCCGGCACAGGGAGGTAGACCAGCCACTGTGGCTCAGCCTGCCACCCCTCCAGTAACTGCTGCACCAATGCACAGCACATCTGGGACTCAAGCTGGCAGTACTGTCTCTGCAACCCCTGCACTACTTGGGCCCTCAGCATCAGGTAGCATTACCCTGGCAGCTGGTGCAGTGGTACCCTCCCAGGAGTATTGGTGGAGATGGAGATTTTGTCATCTGCCAGGAGCTGCTAGGCATAGTGTGTGAGGTCTTAGACAGTACCATTGGTGCATGCCTCAGCTGTCTGGAGAAGTTTCTTGTGGAAATGCAAAGAAAACCCAAACATCAAGCAATCCAACAGGAAGCCATGGAAGGGGACAGTGATGACAGCTCTGAGGGTGAGAACTAGATTCTCACTGTCCCCATGATTGATGGACATGTGCCTCTGATGTTTCCTCCCTATACCCAATCATGGTACTCCACAACCTTTTGTGTATTTCACCATCCCTGTCTCTGTCTTGTTTGTCCTATTTGTCTGCAGCTACCTCCGCATCTGCCCTACTTAACTGACCCTGACATTCCTACATTCCTTCCTCAACATTCATGTCTTTTTATAATAAAATGAAAAACTGGCACCTTTCCCACAAAAAAAGAATGTCCGATACACAGCTTTCTATTTCACATGTCACTTATCAACACACTTACTTTGGTCCAATGGGCTATACAATATGTTTGCATTGTTGTTACTATTGTTGTGACAGTCCAAATTCATCCAATTTTCTATCCATATTTATATTACACTGTTGAAGAAGTGGATAGCTATGGTTCTTTCCTAGTTCCTTCCTGCACATTCCTATATTGCTTCCCCTTTGTTCTTCTCTCTGCTTGCCCCCCATTGCATCATTTTCCAATCTACCCCATTTTCACACCTTTAATCTGGTCAAAAAATAGAATCACACACATAAAAATAAACCTCTAATAAAAGCATTCACTTTTTTTCTCCTCTGTGTGCAGAGTTTGGTATTGTACACCAATATCACCTCTGTCAATGCTGATTAAACTCGCTGTGCCAAAGGAACACTGAGTTAAGCAGAGTAAAGGTGGTACTTCGAAACATTTACTCAAGCAGTTATTTAGACTCCTGAATGTATAAAAAAGCAAATCCATATGTGTACCATTGATATAAATCACTTGACTGCTGTTTATTTTTATACAGTATTTCACTATAGTCAGTCTTTCTCACATTTGCAGGATTTATCACATTTACTTATGTAATGGCATTCTGATACCATGTGTAAAAAAAATAGACTGACCTGTATTCAAACTCTGTGCCATCTGTGCTGCACAAATATGTTAACTGCACTTCTACCAGCTGCCACATGTAAAGCTAAGCAGCAGGTGTATTTCTTGCACTCAGTACTGGACAAAGTGCTGATGGCCATGCCTCACCACTTAGCGTGTTTGTGGAAAGGAAGGCAAACCAATAAACATATCACTATTTTCCCATTTCAGCAGAGAATTACATTTGCTCATCACTTAACTCCATGCAAATGGAGGAGGCAATAGCATCAGTTTTTAATGTCATAAAACTTATGACATAACACGTCCAATATAAACTATAGTATGAACACCATAGTATCTGTCATCTATTTCTCCCATAGTATATATGCATAAGTCCTTCTCAAGTTCAAGTTGGATTCATTAAATGTGAATCTTGCATGCTCAAACACTTTGCCAGGTCTCAAGCAAAACAGTTTCTTGGCGGGTGCACTATGTGAATAGTGTTTGGCATGTATTACTATGGGTATTGCCCAGTCATTTTTCAGCTCATCAAAAGCCATTTAAAACACAACCAAAAGAAATGGCTTTGTTACTGACTGAACCCATATTTACCCAGTATCATGTCTGCCCTGCACCCAAACACTTGAAAACAGATATGTCAGTAATTGGTCAAATATCTACTTCACTACAAAAATAAATAGCATAACTGCCTTGGTACATTATTTAAAATTTTATATTAACAATAGACATTGAGATTGTCTTATACATTTCTTACTATGGATATCAGTCCATCACAGTATGAACACACATACATCAACACTTGCATCCATGCAAATCAGAAAATGTGCATGTGTGTGTGTGTGTGTGTGTGTGTGTGTGTGTGTGTGTGTGTGTGTGTGTGTGTGTGTGTGTGTGTGTGTGTGTGTGTGTGCGCATTCAGCATATTGATAACCAGGTGCATGCATATCTAAGTTCTGCAACATGAATTCTTGACAGCTTAATGCATATAGTTTAAGACCTCCTGAATTCTAAAGTTTTTATATCTGCACATTGGAACCAAAACAGAGAATCCAAAGTCCACACTTTGCACATCACTTTTTAATAGGATATGTTTCCACATTATACAATGATGATGTCATCATCTATAAAGACCACTATGACAAGGGAAAAATCAGACTTTGATTTGGTGCAAATATCAACTAATATGTTCTGCAGATGGAAGCAAAATAATTAAGTAGGGGTTCAATTAATACAATACCCAAAGTGTGTTAGTGTGTGTGTGTGTGTGTGTGTGTGTGTGTGTGTGTGTGTGTGTGTGTGTGTGTGTGTGTGTGTGTGTGTGTGTGTGTGTGTGTGTGTGTGTGTGTGTGTGAGCATGAGTCTATATCCTCCTCTCATCAATCAAGTCTCATGCAAAACAAACATTTTTTACCGTCATAAACGCCTATACAGCCATTTCATACAGGTGTCCCATTATCTTCTCACAAATGTATGCTAATGATGTTATCTGCTAGAAAGTGTTCTACAACAGTGTAACAGTCTTATTTGTGCCATGGTGCTTGGAGTAAGTACTTTGTTCTCTATCTTGTGCAACTAGTTAGGTAAGGGTCTGTTGCAACTTCTGGAAGTCATAAAACAATACAACACTTCTGCTCTTCCTACAGGAGCTAATAAACTATTCTCTTGCACAGACATTTCATCTCTAGCTGCATTCAGAATTGTAAAATATAATCTTTATGGCCTAAATTAAGTAATTTAATTTCTTACTATTTTTCAAAGTTAGCTGGACTGAGATTAACCTTTTCTCTTCCAGTATTGTCTGTTAACATACATACATTTCCATAGTTTCCACAGTACAGTCTAATATAAACATATATTTATTTTCTGTCAGCAGGACACACTGTTGGTACATTTTAACACAAGCAACTTTACAAATTCATTTTCTACACAAGAGTCTGTACAAATCAGTTTGATACACAGATAACATATAATTCTTTACAAAATCGAGCTAACTATGTTGGCATATGTTACACATCCACTGCCCTACTTCTCTTGCAATAGTTGGCAATACCTCTCACTGTCACAATGTCATCTGCTATAAAGTGTTGTCTGATATTATGAAAGTCATGTTAAATACTGTGATCTGTAGATAGGGAGGTAGGAGTTGTAAATGCACTAGAGTAAATGCATGTGTGTTTGTGATTGTGTTCAGTAAGTTGTCATTGTGGAGACTATTTTAGAGCAGCATGTAAGATACTCCTCCTAACATCTCTCAAAACATACTGATGATGTGTGCTATCAAATGCAATCTGATACTCTGGAAAGCAGACTAGTGCTATGGTGCTTCTTTAAGTACTGTGTTCTGTAGACAGGTAGGTTGGGGTTCTAATCTCACTGCAGTCAACTTGAGTTTGTGCTTGTGTTCATTAGCCATCATTGCGAAGAACATTTTAGAGCAGTCTATGAGACACTCCACCAGCATCATTTCACAACATGCTGATGATGTCATGTGCTATAAAGTGAAGTATGATGCTCTGAAAGTCAGACTTTGAGGTGTTTGTATTAAGTACGGTGTTGTTTAGACAGGTAAGTAGGGGTTATAATCTCACTGCAGTCACCTTATATGTTTGTGTTCAGTTAGCTGTCACATGGAGGCATTTTAAAGCAGTGTATGAGGCACAAATCCCTAACATTGCATTCTCAACACACACTGATAATGTCATGTAATATAAAGTGCAGTCTAACACTCTGAAAGTCAGACTTGTGCTGTGGTGCTTGTGTTATGTACTCTGATCTGTAGATAGATATGTAGAGGTTCTAAACTCACTGCAGTCAATTTGTGTGTGTTTGTGTTCAGGAGACCATGTTAGAGCAGCATGTGGGACACTTCTCCTAAACCTAGGCCTCAATATTATTCCCCACTCTGGTGTAATTGTTAAACTCAATACTATTCCCCACTTGGGTATACAAGACAAACTCGCTCAACTAGGCATCAATCTGTATGTTACCAGATGGGTAGCAAATTGGCTCACTGATAGAACCTACCTAGTCAAAATAGGGGAGCCCACATCATGCAGTAGACCTGTAATGAACGGTTTACCCCAGGGATCAGTCTTGCGGCCTGTGTTGTTTGGGATATACTTTTCTGAGATGCAGGCCAAAAACAATGGGCTGTGGTGGACCACATTTGCAAATGACTGCAAACTGGGCACTGTGATCAATTCCCCTAGTGATGTGGATATCCTCCAAGAGGGTCTCTCTCAAACTAATGACTGGTGCCAGAAACATGGCCTCAAACTGAATGCCAAAAAATGCATCATCATCCTCTTTGGTTAGAGGGACATTCCCAAAAATTATCAAATTAATAACAAGGTCCTAAGTATGCAATCAGTTTTGAGGGACTTGGGCACCCAGGTTAATAACAAACTGACTTTTGACCACCATATTGCCTCTGTTCTACAGAAAGCTTTCTACATGTCCCACCTCATTAGTAAGGGTAATCCCATCCAGAGACAAGGATGTCATAACATTCCTGTATTCTTCCCTTATATGAACTGTTATTTAGTACAATGCCCCATTTGGCATGTATCTCAGAAAGCACATGCAGCAGCTGGTCAGACCACAAAGGTTCCTCATCAGAAGAATTCAGGGCCTCAAACATCTACCCTACACAGATAGGCTAAAAGCCCTATCCCTCTACTCAGTCTCATACAGACACTACAGAGGTTACCTCTGTCTGACATACAAAGCAATCTCAGACCCTGCCTTGATAGCACTTGGATAACTGGATTGGGAACAGAAAATACACCACTGGGATTCCACCTGTGCCCCTGCTGGACAGGGTATCAGGTTTTGACTTGTCAGAACATGGGCTAAACTCTTGACGAGGCATGTAAGGGCCTCAGGGCCAATAGCCTAGTAAGTGCCTATGATCCTATGATCCTAACATCATCTTCTCAAAACTCACTGATGATGTCATCCTCTATAAAGTGCAGTGCAGTCTGACACAATTTAAGTCAAACTTGTGCCATGGTGCTGATGTTAAGCACTGTGTTCTCAAGCTTCTCTAACTAGGTACTTAGGGGGTTTAATCTCACAGCAGTCAATGTGTGTGTATGTTCATCTAAATAATATTTTGGAGACAATTTTACACTGAGATGTAACTTCACATTTATGTCAGACAGTTCTCAAAACATTTTCTTCTCAGCATATAATGCTGCTACCATCTTCTGTAAAATGCACCATGACACTGTTAAAATCAGACATATGTGGTGGTGTTAGCCTAACATTGCATAGAATCCACCTTCTGTACCTACTCAGGTTTAATGTTCAAATCTGACCTCAATCAACTAATGTGTACATTTGATTGGTGGTATATTATGGTCATTGCATGATCTTTTGAATCTCTTTACATTTGGCTTCCACTCAGGAGAATTTTTGATACAATCCCATGAAGTCAACATACCCTCTTTCCTTATGTCCACATAACATCCTTTCTGCAGAAGACTGGAGGATATCATCATTCTCAAAGATGCATACACACATCATGAAGCAGAGTCTATCCATGACCTTCTGGAAGCCATCTCCAGAACATTGGATGTGTGGTTGCTAATTCTCTCATGTGATGGTGCAAATATCACATATGGACAGAGGCAGTATGTAATATGATCAAACACATGCAGACATAAGCACTTACCCTCAATATCTGCCATTCTACAGATATAGCAATCTTTGTTTAAATGCCTTAATAATGGCTAGAATGTTATGTAGTGTTGGCCTTATGAATACTGCACATGTCATCTACATGTGCTATGCTGCGGTGATGATATACAGTAGTCCTACAACAGTGTATTCCATTCTGTGATTTGTGGTCATGTACTGATGGCCATTGCTGCCATTTGATTACATGTTCCTTCAATAACAGCTGTATTATTATGTCTCCTGAGAACTGTTGACATGTGATGATGTTATGTGAATTGTTGCCTTACTAAGCATGTGTTTATGAAGTGGAATATATCAACATTCTATTCAGTTATCATTAAATAATCACAGTAACACTTGCAGTATATCACAGGTGTGCATGTGTATACCTACTTTTATTAAATGCTCTGTGAGATACATCAATATAACATCATACTAATTACATGGGCACAAATGTCTTGTTTCATCCATATGTTGCAAAGCTGTTATATACACAAAGATATAACTAGTTCAAATGCAATTGCAACCTTGCTGAATTCATTGCATGTACAATTGTGTTGCTGTTCACAAGGATCATTGAGGTGGTCCCCAGCAGCATTATGTGCCTGTCAGCATTTGTGTCAGTAACTGTTCTCCATGAACCACATCCAACTCATTTGTAAGTTCTCCATATGTGGTATCAGGGCACTCACACACAGCTTTACAGTGTGTGTGTGAACAGTTCCACTATGTGGCATGTGATGCATAACCATGATTGTATTGGGAGGCATTGTCACAAACCATTTTTTAAATAAGTACAAAAATGTTAAGGAGAATTCACAGCTAAGTGCAGAGCTGTTTGTGGATAGCACCACCCATACTCAACAGTAGAAAGTAAGCAATTTGTTAATCTTCACCCCCCTCTGTAAACAATTGACATCACAGAAAGTATACATACAAACATTACTCAGCTTATTCTCTCAAGACAGCAGCTCATCTGTGTGCGCTCTAAGGCTAAAAACACAGCATTGATGGACCCTGGCAATATCCCATTTTGCCTTTTCAATAACTCAAAACCTACCTGACATAGGAGACACAGTTGGATCCCTTACTTAACCACAGCCTCCAGACAGCCTATGTTCTGGCAGAAGGGTGTACAGCAACAGTGATCCATCTCAACAAGGGGGGACCATTACCTGGCCCAGGGAATTATAGACCCATAAGACTGTCTTGCCCTAGTTATAAGGCATGCAAAAACCTTATCAAAAGGACACAGGTAATCTTCCGACTATGAACTCAAACCATTTTTGATTCATTAAGGCTATATCATGTCTGTTAAATCTGTTTCACTTCTTCAAGAAGGTCACCAAGGGCATGGATGAGGGAAAGATTGTGCAATCCCACCTAACTAGATGTGGCCGAGGCATTTGACACAAATCCACACTCAAGTATTACAGGGAAACTGTCTCAACTGGGCATAAACACATACGTCACCAGAAGGGTAGCCAAATGGATCTCTGACAGGACACATACTGTCAAAGTGTGCAAATTCACCTTTAGGAACAGGCCAGTGACTAGGGCTGTATTTTTCCTGGCAGAGCCAACCAGATGCTTTTGTATTTAATTATTTCTTGGTAGGGTTGACCAGCTACTTGTTAAATGGTGCAGTAAAGGATTATAATTTTTTTTCTTACACCTGAGCCAGGAGGTGGACAGGGTCAACCAGATAGTAGAAGGCTGAATCTGCAGTGTGCTGGCTGTTTTCGGGGCTGTTTGTGATATTTTCTAACAATATTTTGGCATGGTCAACCAAATACTTGTAGGTGGTCTATGTGTTTTGGGGGCTTTTGATGTCTTTCCACTACTTTTTTGTTGCTGATATTGTTTTTTAATATAATATTCTTGCAGGGTTAACGACATAATAGAGAGGCAATGCGTATTTAGGACTGTGGATGATTTTCTTATTTTTAATAAAATACACTGTACATTGGCAGGGTCAATGAGATACAAGTGGTCTGTGTGTTTTGAGGGCTGTTGATGACTTTGTTTTTTTTAATATAATATCCTGGCAGGGTTAACCAGATATTAAGGAGGCAATGTATTTTGGGTATTGTTGATGATTTTCTCTTTTAGTATAATACACAGGTAGGGTCAACCAGCTACTAGTGGTCTGTGTGTTTTGGGGGATCTTGATTGCTTTCATTTTTTTAGTATAATATCTTGCCAGGAGTGAAAGAGATGCTATGTATGCAATGTGTTCTTGTGGGCCATATATGGGTGACGTGTTTTTTTTAACCTACTATCTTTTTGCAGGGTTAGTCAAGATACATTAGAATGGTTTGTCAATGTTTTGTTGTTGAAACAAACTCTACTCTTGCATGAGTAAAGTGTGTATGGGTGAACTGAAGTAAGATCACATGCAAGTTCTTGGTTATGTGATGTGAAACAAATACAATAATGCAACTGTGGTCTTCTATTTTCATTATTTTAAACCTTGTAGGCTCCAAGCAGGTTCTCTGGGTAGGCAGCTGGAATGGTGACAATGCCTATGTGTGAATGGAATGACTAGAATTCTGGCTTGCTTTGCAAGAGTAATGTGCATTTCAGTGAAGTAAGACTGACCATAAGCTCTGAACTCTTTGTGTATTGTTTATGTGGGGAAAAAGAATACTTAGTTTAATGACAGTATCATCAGTCTTTTGTTATTTTTGTTTTTGTTTGTAACCTCACAAGATCAAATCAGATACTATGCGTAGGATAGGAATGGAGATTGGGGCTATGTGTGACTGAAACAACTGGTCGTACTGTTTACAGTTGTTGTAATTCCAGCTTTTCAAACTGTAATACTTTTCTGTCTGTACATTAACATGAATGTAAAATAGTTAGCAAGTTTATGAGTTATTCTTTGTGTATGTTATTTCATATCTGCTCATGTATATACTGAATGTTTGTTTAATAATGTTTCTAATATGTTGGGGCTTTTCTCTCTGGACATATGCTAAAAAGTTTTTTTTTTTTGGACTAAAGCCAGTTGCAGAAACCTGTGTGAATATAAAAGTAAATTAAAAAACAATGAAATGTGTATTTGGCTGGCACACACAAACTGTGACTAATGTTTCTGTCAACAAAATGAAAGTAATGTTAAGTTTGCAACCAAACTGTTACTATTATTTCTACTTTAATCCTGACAGAGTAAAAATCAACTACTTTAGTTAGGCAATGGGTGGTGGTTGTGAATTAAATGAGTTGACTGACCTTACTGTTTACTGTTCTAATGGTGGCTTTGCAGGATTAATGTGTATTTGGGTAAAGGCAGCTTTCATACATGCTTGTGACTACTGTTTCTGTGAAACAGAGTAAATTAATGCAATCATTGTTATTTTCATTTTAATCCTGGCAGGATCAAAGCAAACACTTTAGGTCATCAATTGATATGATGGCTGTTTGTAGATGAAATGTTTGACAGTGTAGCTTTGGTGTAATGATTCTGGCTTTGCAGGACTAATGTGTATTTGGGTGAAATATGACAGAATGCAAGCTCTGACTATTTGCATGCATCAACTCAATACAGTAATAAAAGCATTATTACTAATGTTGGTGATGCCAAACCACTTACTTTAGGTAGGTAATGGGTATCAGGGTGCTGTTTGTAAATGAAATGAGTGGTATTACTATTTGCTGTCATAATTCTGCCTTTGCAAGATGGCTGTCCATTTGGGTGTAATGGGATGGAGTTAGTACAAGTGCTGACCTTTGGTTAATGTTTATGTGAAAGCAACACAGAACGTAACTGTGGTCTTTTTTTTCTTCATTTTTTAACTTTCTAGATTCAAAGCAGGTACTTCGCATTGACAAGTGGGATGGGGGATATGTCAGTGTGAGAATGAAATTACTTGTCCTGCTGTTTACTGTTGTAAATTCTGGCTATGCAAAATTAATGCATATGGATGAGGGTTAGCATACAGGCTGTGACTACTGTCTCTGTGCAGCAAACATTAAACTAACACCTCATTAACTCTGAAATGTGCTTTAGTGCTTTGGTTGACTATTCTACATGTGTAGTAGTGACTCAACATTTATTTTATGTAAATTGGTAAGCATGGTCAGGGTTGATCCCACTGTAACATAGCCCCATCATTTTCCTGTTGGGCCTCAACCCTTTCTAGTCGATCCCACCCATTCAGCCCCCCTTTGATTTCAGGTCACTAGCTGCCACTGGATACATCTCTCAGCCACTATCTCTTCTCTGGAACATGTTTGCGATTCATGTAAAGTAAAGACCTTTCCTGATGCTCTTCAAGTGCAACTTAGATCAATAGATGGTCAGTAATGACTGTACTCCTGTTGTGGCACCCAGGTACTTCATGGATAGAGGCAGTTGCTATCAGATAACACAGCATAGGCACATACTTGTGTGAACATTGTTCACATAGCTATTAAAAATTATGTAACTCATGTTAAATATGGCTAGGCTTTTATGAGATCTTGGGACTTTAGCCTAGTACTCTCATATGCACCTTTAAACCTACGAAGTTCAGTTGTATCCTAGATACAGCTATGGTGTGACTGCACAGAGTCAGAGATGTACCAGTACATTCCGTCTGTATTACCACTTAATAGTTTGCATGAACACATATGCATGCATGTAGGGATTTCATGGTAGTATAAAGTTTTCCATGTCACTGTCAGGGTGACAGTGATGATATGGCACATGTCTGGGGTTTGACATATGATTATTGTGTGATCCATGTATTGTTTGTATGTTAACAATATTACAGTGACAGCTTCCTCACTCATTGATGCTAGACTTTGTAGTGCCATAGTTTCTGTGCACATGGGCATAACTGATGCATTGCCATTAGTCTCATTCATTATGACAGATCATGGCAATGCATAACTGATGCATTGCCATTAGTCTCATTCATTATGACAGATCATGTCTTAATTCACACATCATTTGCAGATGCTGCAGACAATATCCATTGCTATAACATGCAGCAGATGCACACAGCTGTGTGTGGGGAACCTACTCATATTGGTGTGTTGTTTGTAAGTGTTGTTATCCATATGATTGATACCTATGTCATCCAGGGATGCTTTACTCAAGTGTATCACTTTTGGCACAGTGAGCTCCCACACATTTCGTCAGACATGCATACGTATTCTTTCTGATGCATAACCATTAGGAGTTGACAGTGCAAACTTCCCTTCAAAGTGTTATACAAGATACATGTGTAATGTCTTTCTGTGATGCACCCAGTAACCACACAGCTCATTGACAACATTGATGGCATGGATTACATTCCTGATGGTGCGGATTGTGGTTAATGTGCCATGCAAACCTCTCAACTGGGTAGTATTTCCCCACTTTAAATGACAGGTGTAACACTGTCCCTTTTAACACATCCAAAAAGTGGTCATTGTTTGAGGAAGGCAACTGCCCTCATAGATTACTGACAAATCATGACAGTTGTACAAGTGTGTTCTTTCCGAAAATGTTTTATACCTTACAATCATGTATTTCATGTCAATATCACAGATTAATAGTGGTATCAATTTAAAATTGTCTCTGATTGTTGCTGCTTCTGTCTAATATTGTCCGTGAGCTGTTTGCTATATGTTCCTCATTGGTTGAGATCTATGGTGACATTTCATAGGTTCATAGGATCATAGGTGTTTACTAGGCTAAAGAGCACAAGGGCCTTTCTAAGCCTAGCCATGCATTCCAAATCTCTAACAGACATCTTTATTAAATGTACACATATGACAAAGGCAATCTTACATTTATATAAATGAAAAACATACAGAATGATATCACTTTAGTTGCAAATTGTTTACATCACAGACACCATTAAAACAACTGTATTTCTAAACATTATACATCACTTATAAACAATACAGTCATTGTCAGTTAAGCATTATATAGCTCATTCAAATCCTGCCTCTTAAATCTCATTCCTGCTCTGCATATATTCCCACAATTCCCATTTTGTTCCTATGTAGCTTGCTCCTTACCTTTTCTAAAGATCCCAATTCCCATTGTTTTATCTCTGTTACTATATTCACTACTTTGACTAAAGTTAGTCTAGAATTTTATTTCCATTTTCTAGCAATTGCTTTTTTGGCAGCCACCACAATTAGACTCAGCAAGGTTTTACTATTTCTGGGCAATGTGGATTTTGTAGCATAACTCAAAAATGTCATCTTCCCAGTCAGTCCAATCTGCTCACCCAGCATCTTCGACAGAGCAATCAGCAGGGAATTGCAAAAGACTGCCACCTCATCACACTTCCAAAAAAAACATGTTCCTAGTCACCTCTTTCTTGCCCTTACCACCTGCAACAGTTGCTATCCACCTTAAGAAAAATTCTTTGTGGAGTCTACTTGGGGTACAAAAATGCCTCTGTAAACACTTCCAGGCAAAGATCCCAAATCTCCTAGACTTTGTTGCATATTTGGGATGTATATATATATATATATATATATATATATATATATATATATATATATATATATATATATATATATATATATATATATCCCCATTGTGTCATTGTGAATTTCTTATCCAATCTCTTTTCCTGATCCTTTATAAACTCCTCTGATTGATTCTTATAATTAGCATGAAGTATTTTATATACTTTATTAATTATTCCTTTTTTAATGCCGGATTCTGTTCTAGATTCTATTAAAAACTCTGTCAGTGCTGGTCTTTCATTTAGGAACCCCCTATAATATCTGAAAAGTTCTGATACCCTGATAAGTGTAAGTAAGGGCTTGGGAGATGAAACATTTACAAGCTAGGGCCTGGGAGATGAACTACTTTCAGGTTGTCTATGTCTATTAGAGACACAGGTGCCAAACTAGGGATGTATTTCCTGTTTCCCATCCAATTGCCCAGGTTGTAATTGAAATGGGTTAGGGAGGAACTCTGCTTTACAAGGATGGGAAGCCTGTTCCAGAGACATATATATATATATATATATATATCCCATTTTGTCTCTGTGAATTTCTTATACAATCTCTTTTCCCAATCCTTTATAAACTCCTCTGACTGATTCTTATAATTAGCATGAAGTATTTTATATACTTTACTAATTATTCATTTTTTAATGCCAGCTTCTGTTCTAGATTCTATTAAAAACTCTGTCAGTGCTGGTCTTTCGTTTAGGAACCCTCTATAATCTCTGAAAAGTTATGATACCCCTGATAAGTGTAAGCAGGGGCTTGGGAGTTGAAACATTTACAAGCTAGGGCCTAGGAGATGAACCATTTTCAGGCCGTCTATGTCCATTAGAGACATAGGTGCCAAACCAGGGATGTATTTCCTGTTTCTCAACCAATTGTCCAGGTTGTAATTGAAATGGGTTAGGGAGGAACTCTGCTTCACAAGGATGGGTAGCCTGTTCCAGAGACAGGGTAATCTCTTGGATACATACCTGTCTCTCCAGCAGGTCCTATTTATATCACAGGCAAGGTTCAAGTCTTTAGAATGAGTATTTCTGGTGCTCTTTGTTTTTTGGATATGCGGGGGGGGGGTCATCAGAGTGGGGTCTGATAATGCCCTGTATGTCAGGCATATATCTTCCCTTAAAAGCCTGTAGGAGACAGAATACAGGGATAGAGTCTTGAGGCAGTCTTCATAAGACATTTTACTTACGACCTTAATTCTTTTAGTGAGGAACCTCTGTGGATATTCCAATTGTTGGATAAGCCTGGTTAGGTACATACCAAAGGGGGCATTGTACTCAATGATAGGTCTAATGAATGCCAAATACAGTACAACAATGACTTTCTCAGTCTTAGATGCCATACCTTTGTTTATAAGTTGCGCAACATAGAATGATTTCCTCATAACTGTAGACATGTGATAGTTAAAGGCCAGATTACTATCTATGTGTGTCCCTAAGTCCCTGACTACTGGGTCAATCTGTTGTTGTTGTCAATATGATAGTTACCAGGGGTGGGTGACTTCCCAAAGGATACTATTATGCATTTCTTGGCATTTAGTTTTAGTCCATGACTCAGTCATATTCAAGCAACTCATTTTGCAAACCTTCACAATATGCACATACCCCTATTGTATATACCATCCTTGCTAAATGTCTTCTCCGGTGATCATGTCAGGATATTTATATCACAAGCAATCCCCTCCACTGATATGTAACCTTGTGTAATAGTCACATAAAATACTATAAATTGGGATGATATAAAAATAATCAAACAAGGGGTGCAAACAGAAGTACATACTGTGCTATGTACATATCTGCTTAATGTTATGCTACTGACTTGCCTTTGGAGTGTATGTACAGTGACACACCCTAATGTAGTATACATTACCATGTATCACATGTCCTTGTCCTCTTTCATCATTCCTAACATTCACGTCTGTGTCCCTTTCCAATACGCACACTTCCTCAGAAGAGTAGATTTATAATGCATTCTATGTACCCTTCATGATCACCACAAATCCTTTATTACAGTATGCCAAAAACATGTTGCAGTGTACATTGCACTGAGTACACTTTTCTATAATGTGTTACTGCTGCACTCATTGCATTAATTTTATTCCTAGTGATCATTGTGGCTGTCCTCACAATTCTGCAGAGAAAGTTTGTCCATAGGTAAACTTGTCTGCATGTTCTATATGCATTTATGCTGCTTTTAATATTTTCCAAAGTGGCAACACTGTTGCTGGCCAAAAAATGTCCCTTTTATTCATGTAAGCCCAATATGCAGCACTCATATGTGATTATCATTGCTGCTCATCATCTAAATTCGTAAACTCCATGTAGGCTTCCTGCGAAGCCTGCATGGAGTTTATTGAATCCCCAGGAATAATTTAAACAAATAATGGATAATATGATAAGTGCAAGCACAATTAAGTAAACTCAGTTGCTTTTCTAAATTCTTAAACTGGCTCAGTCTTTAAAAGGATAAATTCATTTTATTCCCACCTTTTCCACAGCCTTAGTAAAGACTGGAACTGTCACGTAAAAAGGATGTATTACATCCTCAGAACCAGAGCTGAACATGCTGTGCTGAGTTTCTTGCAGTGCTCTCATCTGGTATATGCAAAATCAAACCACCTTATCTTAAATTAATCTGAACTAAAGAAAAAACAGAAAGATCACAGAGCTCAGTAGGGTTTGTTTGTGTCTTTCGGCTTTTCCCGGTTAGGGGTCGCCACAGCGGAACTCTGGCCCGCTAATGATTGGTAGTGGATTTTTACGTACTGGGTTACCAGCCCTGATGCACAACCTTCAATGAAGGCATGCCCCATTCATGTATGCCTCCATACAGAAGATGCTCTAGCTGAGAATCGAACGGGACAACGTCTTGTTATGAGGCGACAACGCTACCGCAGCACCTCCACCGCAGATTACAAAGCTCTATGTGATATATCATGCCTCAGTCAGTAGTGTGTTAGATTAAGAAAATGAAAAAAAACATGCCATTATATCCCTGATCCAGTTAGTTAAGGGTGAGAGAGCATAAAAGGACTGAAGAACCAGTTTGTTAGATGACAGTGTGGACATAAAGTAACGTGAGCTCCAAACTGTAACAATCCTTAGGATGTTTATGGTTCAATCACCATAAAGTATCAACAAAAGGCTAACAGACCAAGCTGAACTGCTCTAAAATTTTCATCTCATCCATCAAACTCTCAGATGGTGATTCCTCCTGTTACCTTTATACCACAGACATAAGTAGGATACTTGCCTGAAGCAGTGACAACCTAAGATAATAGAATACAGAATCAAAATAAGTTAAACTCATTCTCTAAACTGCAGTTTTCCCATATTGGAGAAGCAGATGCAACACAATTCAAGTTTATATTACGGTGGCCTGCAGCAACAAATGTGCATCTGTCAAATACAAGCAAGAATGCTCATCCTGCCACTGAACAAACATGGAACTATAGCATTTTAGATTCCAAGGATAAAGCAACAGATTCAATAAAATCCATAAGTAAGAATTCAAAGTAAAATTTTGAACACTAATTCATTAAAGTCACTTTCTGAGCACAAACCTAAAATCAGTTTGTCTGCACACAAAAAACAAAGCATTTTAGGCAGGTGGTCACTGTTGCCCTGATAAAGATCCTCGGCATTTTGCATAAATTAACGTTAATTTCAGTTGTCAAACATTGAAAAAAAAGTCAGCATCATTTTGAAGCAAACTCTTGTCTAGACATATTGCATGCCATCAGTTTATTTTGGCATTCCAATAAGAGCAGTTAATATAAAAATAGCATTTTGTTTCTTTTTGTTTTACAGTTTATACTAGTACATAAGAGAGTCTTTATATATTCAACTTTTCTTTTATCATGTCTGAGTTCCAGCCTCCACATCTCTTTGTTTCATTGTTGCTGTCCATCAAAACCACCTCTTTACCCAACCGTTATATCCACACACTGAGTCCTCTAGTTGACTCACAGGTTACAACAACCAGCATGGCAGATGAAGGCAGTGCAGACAAACAAATAGGATGGCATTGCTCAAGGCTGAAAAGAACAAGGATTCCTTCCTATAACACACTAAAGCATAGTCTGAAAGGTGCTCAAAATCTTCTCAAGTGGAACTCTTTGCTAAATTCCCTGTCCCTTACCAAGTTAAAAAAAAACAAAAAGCAATAATATCTGTAGTGATTGACGGGCAGTTTTTTTCACAGTACAGGACAGATCCTAAAGAAGTCAGGGTGTGCAACATAATTTGTTTGTATGGTTACAATTTATCTGCAGTCTATGACTCTGCTGGCAAACCATACATATCCAAAAATAAAGTCCTATCCTGGGCATTTTATAATTTGACAACCCTGGGAAAACCCATACTGACCCTCACTAGTAGTATGACAACTGACAGGATCAGTAACATGTGAGGCTGCACTACCTGTAACAAATATAGTCACCCTGGCACTCTAGGCCCCCCCCCCCACAACTTTGCTTTGTCTGCAATCTTTTCATGGGCTGCAGAAACAGAAATTGGAGTCCTTTAAGCATCTGTATGACAGAAAGTGGCAGTTTGCATATAGAGTGGTAAGCCATACATTACTTACCATACATAACTGTTACTCCCTTAATTTGGCAGCCCAGGAGTTCATTGTAATTGTAGCAGCATTGCTCGCCATTTCTAGAATGCCTACTGCACGTGTCACCTCAGATGTCAGGCTGCCCCAGGACTCTGCCTTATATTGAGTTCCTCAGTAGTCTTGTTCAAGGAGTCTGGGGCTGTAATGCTGGAGGACAAGGCTGAAGGAGATTTTTGACTCCTCTGGGCACCACCTTTAGGCTCAGAAGCCTTTGCCGTAAATCCATACTTGCTACTCTTACTAATTTGCAGAGACAAATGGATGACATTTTGCACTCACACACGTTTTCACTTGGAAAAGCTGTCAGGCAACAGTGTTCATCTCATTTTGTGTGACAGGTGGCAGAAGAAAACAAAATAAGCAGTGTATGATAATGGTGTAACATAACAAAAATATGGCATCCCAGCTTCTTGGACTATGGTAATAGTGAACTATGCATTACAACAAATCTATAGTCATTATGTGGTTATTTAAAATACAGACAGTTCCCAAGAGCCATGAAATGAGCAGTGCATGTATTCTGTTACCCAGAAGTACTTTGGCTAAAACAGAGAAAAGTGTAGCCAATGTACATGATGCAAAAGTGATTCAGACGTTTGTATGTATTGTGCCCTAAATTGCATAATCATTATGCCCAAACACTCAAATTACTATGAAGAAAACCACTGCTCCTCATCACACTCCAAAAGAAGGCATGGAGCAGCAACATCTTCACGCTGATTCATTGATGAAGTATACATAGGCAGTGTGCTAGCAATTGCTTTGTACTTTTATACTTTTGTTACTGATGTCTAATTCCACAGCTTTGATAAGGAATTTGCCAGTTTCTTTTTTAATGTGTCAGAAAGAATTGACATTAACATCAGCAAGTTGTTTACTAGGCTCCTCCTGGTAATCATAGCATCTCGGGCTGCCGCTGTCATCCTGCTTTATCAGCAAGAATTGTTACTACACACTAACCCTTAGCCAGGGTCCCTCATGTTGTTGTTTCGTCTGAAGTAGCAAACACCTTGAAAATATGTTCTTGCACTTAATTTAGTATGGAGATGGTTATCATAAAAGAACGATTTGTTTTTTATCTGATACAGATCTAGAATCAAGGAGATATATCAGTCCCAGTAAACTTAATGCATTCTTTACAAAAAAATGAAGCTAGTTCTATTGGCAAAGAGGGGTAAACCTCCAACTTTGATCCAGATAATGCAAGTTTAGCTAGAGCTCAGGCACCTGCTGTAGCCTGCATAGGGGAAAGAAAGACAAGGCATTGCCTGCTTCTATCTTTCGTGGGATTGGCTTGTGGAATGATCTGGATGCATGCAGTTAGATCAAAGACTCCATTAATGGCATTGAAGCTATCATGGGAACTGGTCCACAGTAAGGGATGCGCAGAATGCATATGCTACCACTTAGAAAGAGGTGGCTCTGTCAAGGTACCATAGCACACCCACCTAAGTGAGGCCAGTCCAGCATGTCAGAAAGAATGTAGGGCTTAGGAGAAAATCTGAGATGCCTGCACTATGATGGCCTAACTTTCTCCACTCTTCTCTCCAAATTGCAGTGGATTTCATACCCCTATATAGAAAAATAGGTCTTCTCATTCCACCTTGTGAGGAGGTCTATTAAGAGTACCGTCCATACGAGGTTGCCCTGTGAATGAAGAGAAGGAGTGATGGAAAAAAATGAGCATCTGGGGAAATGAAGTAAGTGGTAGCCATTCCCATAAATAAATTAATTAATAAATAAATAAGAGAACATTTGAGATTCAGTTTTTTAGCTGAATCTTTCATGACGATAGTGTGTGTATAACAAGTAAAGCGATTGTGGACTACATGTGTGTAACTCTTTGCTCAACATACATGCTTCAACGAGCATTAAAAATATTAAATAATTAAATCAAATACTAATCACCATTTTTTCAGGAGCTCCTTCCATTGAAGCAGTTTTGAAATATAAAATCCTGAGCTTTTGTACAAGGCTGGTCTCTACTGCTCATGTTGGTAATCGGTGGCCTCTGCCATCTTTATTTGCAAATGTAGAGTCCCTATTAGTTCACGCTTCCATATGTTATGTTATATCAAAATATACTTCCTCTGTTTTTTTTTTCCTAATTGATGAAATTACATTATTAATTCGCAGGCTCCCAGTGCTGGCATCGAATCTGCAGTCAATCCTTTAAGTGTAACAGTTGTAAATGTTATCTGTCAGATTTAATTTTATACAGATGTACATCATTCACCTGAGATGCAACATTTATATTTATTTTGTGTGGCACAAGCTCCATTTCCACTAGAAATTCAAATTTTTTTTATGCTGCCTAAGTCTATAGTCATTTAAATTTCTTTGAAATTGTTAAGTTTTATAGCTTTGAATCGTCCTGCCATGTTTATAGAATTTTATTTTAATTCAACTTGGCACTTTTTAAAATTAATATTGGTACTAAACAGTTATACTTCAGAACTTGACAGTTCAGCCTGTTTTAAAATTCAGTAATACAACTGTCACATCAACTTACTTAGACTTGTCTGAAAGGAAGGGGTGTCATAGCCCTTAATTCTTATGTTAGTTAAAGAAACAAAAGCTTCAATATCCGTCATACTTGGCATACGATCCTCTTGGAGTTGTGGTTCTTTGAGGATAATCACATGGCAGCACACTGTGCCAGATTATAGACTAAAGTTTTGTAATCTCCCAAATCCCTTTCTGAATAGTAACTGTTGTCCCAAGCATATACTAACTCTTTTTCCAGTTGTTGTGATACTAAGTCTAAAATGAAAGAAGTAAGCCAAGTCATGCTTATCATATATAAAAATGGCTAAAAATATACTGCATCTAATATGTGTATAATATTGAAGCCATTATAATAAAGGGCCAATAAAGATATGAGTCCTAGACATTTTAAAATAGTAAAATGTTGCCATAGAATCAGGTAAGCAAGAGAATCACAAACACAGAAAAGAACCATAAAGCATGAACATTCCTAATGGCAATCATTGAGTCCTTACCTGACCTATTCATAGTGCTGTCTTTGTAGGCTTTTATTGCTGCATCAGTGTATGTGATTCAAACAGTCAAGTATCTGTATGGGAAACACGTCTTGGAAGTTCTTGACAGTACTAAGTACTGGAATGTGAAACAAACATTTTGAAGTAAATGAAAAGAAGCTGTTCATAGTAATATAGACAGATTGTTGTCCCTCACTCCCATGATGTAAAAAGTGCATCCATGTAGGAGCAATGGCCAGAAGACATCGCAAAGGATATGCCTGGCCAGAATAACCACTAGAACTGACAGGACAGAAGCTAGGTAGCTGTCCTTGTCTGCCCATCTCTGAGCCACGAAGGACAGTGTTCTAGGATAAGTTAAGTTACTGGGGGTTCAGGAGTGTGTGCACTTAAGGCATGTGGCATTGCATCCAGGTGTCCACTGTATTTTCTTTTATTAAAAAAAGACTGCCAAAGCTGCTTAAGGGGTAAGGGAAGTAGGGCTAGGGTCCTGGACTGGTTACAGTCAACAACTCTGCTATGGCCTTTTATCTCATGCAGTGTTTTTTTAAAAGAGTTGCAATTGTGCTTAGTTGGATCACAGAGGTATAAAAAAAGAAAATGAAAGAGAGATAGAGGGAGAAGGATTGAAGCCACCAGGGCAACAGTTTGGGACTTATTGTATGTCCACCATCGACCTTGAGTGTATTGGCCTATTAAGTTCTGCATACAGTGAAATGATTAATGTGTGCATGAGTGAGCATTTTTAGGATTAAGGTTTAAAATCATTATATAGATTGATCAAAGTAAGATTGCAAAGTAAATAGAGTGATTTTAATTTATTAATTAGTTCTGTATACAGTGTAATGAGTACAATTTTGGCTGTAAGGTCTGAAATCATTACAAAGTGCAATGGAAATTTGATTATACTTCAAGCAAATGATGCTAATAAGTTATTATTTATTACTCTTAGAATGTTCTTTTATAATGCGTATGATGATGTGAGGTATTGCCAGCTATGCCAGGAGAAGTAAGGCAGTGGAAGTGTAACATATGCCAGCATAGGTAGCTGGAGTCTTGTAAAGAAAGGGGAGTCTCTATACTGGAACAAAGAGTTACTGTATAAAGAGTAAACCCCTGAGGGAGGGCTAGAGGGTGAGGTAATACAGAAATCTGTAGTGCCCAGAATATACTGTCTGGCACTTCTAGCCATAGCCCATTACATTATTTTTGCAGGTCATAATGGCATAAAGCATATAAAGAGACATATTATGCAAATATTTTATTGGCCTTGGATTGCAAGGAATGTAACAGGGTACTACAGGACTTGTGAGCAGTGCTAAAATATAGGCAACTCAGGAGAAAAGGTCAAAGCTCCTTTGATGCCTTTGCCTGTGATTGAGGAGCGATTTCAGAGGGTAGCTATAGAAACTTTGGGGTGTCTGAGCACCCCAAGTTCCACAGGGAAGAAGTATATCCTGGTGGTAGTAGATCATGCTACTAGATACCCAGAGGTGGTGGCTCTGTTATCCATTGAGGCAGAGAAGGTGGAATATGCTTTGTTGGAGATTTTCAGCAGCATATGTTTCCTGAGAGAAATACAAAATGACAGAGGTGCCAATTTACACCTTTACTTTAACACTTTAAAACCCAGCTCCATTCCCACTTCTCCCAAAATTGGAAATGCAGTTGCACTCTACCTACCTAACCTGCTAATGACTCTACTACAAGTTAATCTACTCCATACTGATTACCTAAAACAGCAGCCTCACTCTGAATTTAACATAATTTAACATCTATATCTTGAATGTATATATTGTAAATAGTTTACTATTTGTCTTTTCTCTCCCCCTTCTGGGAATGATTCTCTCCACTGCCACCTCATAAATTTTGATGCTATTTAACAAAGAACATCAACGCTTCCATATCCTAAGCTGTAATGTATGTACTCTACTTTTTTCTATTTCATAACTGCCTCTCTCTCTACATTAATATCTTGAATCTATACATTTTAAATAATGTACATTCCACCTTTATTCACCTCTTTTCTGGAAAATTGTATTTACAAATGTTAGTTTTTATAACTATGTTCAGATGATTTACAATTGTTATTTTATAACCTTCCACACATGATCTACTTCCTCTGTGCAACTAACCTCTGTACAACTTGCCTCTAATCAAGTATGGATGTATGTAATGTATGTTCCTCTATTTTATGATTATACTTTACTAAGTTTTACTTTGTAATATTACTTTTTGCTTATTTTTACTATGTATTATGGAGCTTTTCTCCCCGGGCCTCCAATGAAAATGGGCTCCTTGAGCCCAGTGGACCTCCCCGGTCATCAAACTGGAAATACATAAATAAATAAATAAATTTCAGACCAGCTGGCTTGTCTGTGGGAGTGATGTAGAGTGAAGCACCTAAAGACCACCCCCTACCACCCCCAGACTAATTGTCTTGTGGAAAGGTTAAACTCTACACTAAAGACTATGCTACAGGCATTTGCAGACCAGTTTAAGAGAGAGTGGGACAAATATCTGCCCCATCTGCTGTTTGCATACAGAGAAGCACTCCAGGAATCCACAGGTTGCTCATCCTTTGAGTTGCTATATGGGCATATGGTGAGGGGTCTTTAGATTTGATTCATGGTGAGTGGGAGGGTGAATGTGAATCCCACAAGGAGTCTGTTGTGGCATATGTCCTGAACTTCAGGACAAGGCTTAGAGAGCTCATGGTCTTGGTCCAGGAGAACCTGGCAGGAGACCAACAGCAGAAAAAGGTCTAGTATGAGAAGAATGCTCAAGCCCGAGAGTATGCTGTGGGACAGCAGATTATGGTGCTCATTCCTGTCAATCACAATAAGCTGCAAGCAGCTTTGAAAGGAAGGCCATTGATGTTAACTACATGGTAGAACTGCTAGGCAAGAGGCAGGTGCACAAACTGTACCATGTTAACATGAGGAAGCTTTACTAAGATAGGGTAGTCCTTGTGCTGAATATTTCCAATGAGTAGCAAGAGGAGACTAATGGGGATCTATTGCTACTTCGAGCCAACCAGCAAAATGCCAAGTTATTAAGGTGGAGGCTAGAGTTGCAGACATATGACATGACAGTGTAGCACCATAGTGTGGTCAGCAATGCCATTATAGATTGGTTCTCATGACAGGGTATAGGTTACTGTATTCCCAGACAGGCTCATTCCTCTCAAGCAACATTTCTCCAGGGTCACTTGAGAAACTAGCTGAAGTTTTCAAAGAGGAAAGTGATGTGATGATCTGAGCTATTGCCAGATATGTGAGGAGAAGTAAGGCAGGGAATGTGTAACATATGCCAGCATAGCTAGCTGGAGTTTTGCAAAGAATTATATGTTATTTGTATATCAAACTGATTTGTACAGGTGCATGTGTTGAAAATGTATTTGTAAAGTTGCTTGTGTTAAAAAAATATGTATCAACAGTGGGTCCTGTTGGACAGAAAAGAAATACACCTGTATATCAGACTGTATTGTAACTGTTGAATTGAATATATTGCAACAAAGGATACTGGAAGGGAAGAGGTTAATCTTGGTTCAGCTAACTTTGAAAAATAGTCTAAAATTAAATTACCTGATTTAGGCAATAAAGATTGTATCTTACAGTTCTGAATGCAGTCAGAGATGAAATGTCAGTGAAAAGTCTGGCTTAGTAGCTCTGTAGGAAGAGTGGAAGTGTTAAAATGATTTTACAGCTTCCAGATGCTGTAACACATCTTAGCAAAGCTCTATGTGTGCATAATGTGATACATATGTGCCAGATTCTGGTTTGGCTTCTAATCAGGGGAGTAGTGTGAGAACCAGTCAGGTGACCAGATGTGATGTCATTCTATAACCAGCACTGAAATTATTTTAGATATTAGTGAGAGATGTGATAGATACACTCAACAATTTGTTATTGATCTGATAATACCACTCACCCATGTCATCTTGCCTTGCTCTAGTAAGTGAACTAGGGGACAGTAATTCTTTCGAGATCAGTCAGGAAAATATAGTCAGATTAGATAAGTACTGTTTTTCTGTATCTGTGTAAACCTGTCCATCTGTGTTATTTTTTAATATGTCCTGTGATTGAAACTCTGATGTTTATTGTAAATAGATATTTAGCATTTTCAAGTTCTTTTATTATTTATTATTAAATATATTTAAACTTTTCATTGAAGCTGGTCTTTTAGAGAATATTTTAACCTTTGAGAGTACTTATATTTATTAGGTGACACCGTGGCCACTCCTAAAAGCCTTGCTGTTTAGTCAACATTACCATTGGTATTATTATAGCAATAACCCACGCCTGGGTGTGGGTAATGCGGGATTTACCCACGGTTGGCGTGGTTTGGTCCCGAGGGCGAAGCCCGAGGGACCAAACAAAGACAACCATGGGTAAATCCCACATTACCACCCAGGCCTGTTATTGCTATTATACTATGACATTATTTAAGAAAAGAAATAATTACTTTTCTTAAATAATGGCATTGTATAATGCCTCTTTGCTGCCCTTCCACAGCTGTCTGGTATCCACGGCAGTTCTGATGTACTGCGCATGCCTATGCAGTACATCAGAGCTGTGGCCAAAAGCAACGGAGAAAGCAAGATCTCCATTGCTTTTTACTGTTTCGCTATGTTAAATGGGTTTAACATGGCGAGACAGCTTTAAAATAAGCAACGGAGATGTCCGTTGCTTATTTTAAAGCTGTCTCGCTATGTTAAACCCATTTAACATAGCGAAACAGTAAAAAGCAACAGAGATCTTGCTTTGTCCATTGCTTTTTTTTTAAAACCTGTCTTGCTATGTTAAATGGGTTTAACATAGCGAGACAGCTTTAAAATAAGCAACGGAGATCTTTTAACATAGTGAGACAGTGTTTTAAAAGAGACTTATACTAATGGAAAAAGTCCGGGCGACCGGACCTTTTTCCATTAGTATAAGTCGATTTACAACGTGCACGCTGGCCAATCAGCGTGCACGTTTTGGAATATTAATGGGGGGGGTCATGGTATAATATTATTAATTTCATTGAGTATAATTGGGTACACCTGGTAAGAGCCTTACAGTATCTGGCTTTGTGGGTGTTCTGGTGGCAGTGTATCTACCTTATAGCCTGGGCAAAGGTGGTAGAGCTAGTAAAGCTGTACCAACCTTCCCTAGGTGTGTGTGTGTGTGTGTGTGTGTGTGTGTGTGTGTGTGTGTGTGTGTGTGTGTGTGTGTGTGTGTGTGTGTGTGTGTGTGTGTGTGTGTGTGTGTGTGTGTGTGTGTGTGTGTGTGCGTGTGTGTGTGTAAACCAAAGCTCAAAGAGAGTGTGTGTGTCAGTTACTTTGAACAGGGACACTGAGAGCACTGATTTCACAGACAGGGTGGTGGCGGACTTGGCTTGGAACACCTAACTATGGACTTAACTCTATAGCTGTGCAAGTGGTGAGTCTTATTTGGGTCCTAGAGAGAGAGAGGGAAACCCAGCCCCAGGACAGGAGTGTGTTCCCTGTGAGCTCTTAAGGGAAATTGTACTTGGTGCACACAGCTGCATCTGGAAATACTGTGTGTATCTATCTTTGTTCCAAGTGAACACCCCTAACTGGTGTCAGTGGTGAGGATTGAAACTCCTTGATTAATGGCCCAGAGGAGGAATGTCACAGTGAGTTTAACAGTATTTTTTAGTTTTAGCATATTTTCTAATTACAGCACAAAAAAATCAAACTGGAACATTTTGGTACAAGTAGGCAGGCAGGAGCAACAGGTTATTTAACCTTCTGATTAAAGAGCAAACATTTTATTTATGGCTCCTGAGCAATATGAGAATATATGCTATAATATTTTGATAATACTTAAAAATTATGAAATGTAATCTAATGCCTAATTTACAAAATAATTTCAAATGATATATAATGTTCTTATGTTGCAAGAGGTAGGTGCAGGGAACTAAAGAAGGTTTCAGAGTTGAGTACAGCCCGACCTCTCTTTTCATGTGTATTCATTTTGATGGTTGGGATAATGCAGCCAAATGTGGGCCTTGGTGAAAATAGGGAGGCATGAAATGCTTTTGGCATTGTTACTATAGGCTGTTTCTGTAAATGGACATGGATCCTTTGGTATTGTGCTGTGAGGCTTAGATACTGATCCATTTATTATAAAAATCGTGAAGCACTGCACTGATTATACACTGATCCGAGTGCCTTGCTTGGGAGTATCAATTGCTTTTCTTTTGCCACATGATGGGCAGGGTAGCAAGATGATGGTCTGTTGGACTGTGCCTGGTTGTAGAGCAGTCAGTGATGTGTGTGTGTGTGTGTGTGTGTGTGTGTGTGTGTGTGTGTGTGTGTGTGTGTGTGTGTGTGTGTGTGTGTGTGTGTGTGTGTGTGTGTGTGGGTGTGTGTGTGTGTATGTTTACCTTTGGCAAAAATGCTGAAAGCTGGTATGTCAGACGTAGTTGGTGGTAGGCAATTGGAGTGTGTGGCTCATGACAGAGTTTATGAGTACAGACAATATGGTGTGTTGATCTGAACATGTGTTGGGAGTTCACACTAGGTATTATCCTGAGCCATGAGATCATCTGCAGGAATTTTCTGGTGCTGGAAGATTGTTGCACAGAGGACAAGAGTGCATGATGGAATGTGTATACTGGTATGGTCAAATATGATGTGGCCGATATAGATATACATGTAGACAGTCATGGATTTATGTATATGCATATATAGGTATATATATGTCTAGAAGAAAAAAGAAAGAAAAGTTTGTAATCCTAATCAAACTTGCACACATTGTAAAGCAGACTTTGCAATGCCTTGGGGGGGGGGGGCAGCCTAATGGATAAGTTGTTTATCTTGTAGACACAAGGTCCAAGATTTGATTCTTAACTTTGGAAAATATGACTACTCTTAATAACTGCCCCTGGGACCATTAGCCTAGTAATTATCTATGAATATGACATAATAGACATTAATGACATACAGAATGTTATTTACAAGAATAGATGGGTGTCCGTGCATGATTTTGAACCATAGAAATTTAACAACTAGTTTGTGGCCCCCTGTTATATAGAGACCATACCTCTCAGCCTGGAAACATCAACAATCTGGACAAAGGTCCATGAAAATTAGGTACAACTGGCCAAAAATCCATATGCTGATTAACATGAAGTGTGCATGCATAATTATATGACCCCACCCACTCCAATGAAATTGTGGGATACCAACATTCAAATGCAAATTGAAGAACAGACAAATATAACCAGAACAACAGTGCTTTATTTATATTAATGTCTGGATGTGTATCAAACTCTGAACTTGTGTAAAACTAAAATACAGTTTCCTTTTATAAAAATAAAACGAACTGCTTCACCACTAATATTAAATAACACAGCATGATATAACCAGAACAAAACTGTTTTATTTATATTAACATTTAAACTTATATAAAAGTAAAATTCAATTTTCTTTTGTAAAAATAAAATTAACTGCTACACTCATATAAAATTAAAATAAATATAACTTGTGTAAAAAATCAAATTAATATAGTTCTAACAACTACTAAACTGGTATAAAATTTAAATAAATACAAATTAAATAAGATCTAACTATTAAACTGGTATAAAATAAAACTAAAATGAATACAGATCAATTTTTTATAAGAAATAGCATCAAACAAGCTCTGCCCTGAATAACTATTAAAGTGGTATAAAGCTGAAATGCAATTTCTTTTATAAAAATAACATCAAACAAGTTTTGCCTACTAATTAATTAACTACTAAATTAATATTAATATGAACACATATGTTTTAACTACTAAAGTAATTAACCAAGGACGAAACTAATACCAAAGTAAACCCAGTCACAGTTCATGGAAGAATTACTTCCTCTTCATCTTTTTGAGTCACAATGGCCTCTGGATCTGGTAGTGCTGCCTGGAGGGCACATTTTCTGTTGTAAGCAGTTACCCTTTTTGCTGCCTGTAGAATGGGTGGCAGGACTTCCACAGAAAAACAGTCACTGTCCTCATTCATTTTGATTACTATCAATGAAATTAAGTGTTTTGACATGTAATGACTGCCTTGGCTCTGTTTTAACATTTTTCAGCAAGATTAATTCTCACTCAGGTTCACTATTTGAATGTGGCAGACAAAGCAGTGTTAACATGAGCTGCTTAAAGAGAGGTATTCTTTCCACTTCAGGGCTTTCTAGGACTGTTGACCAGTACTTGAGGAAACATGTATCTGTTTCAGTCTCATGACTTAGTTCTTGCTGTGGCAGCTTGTCATTAGTAAGTTGGTAGATGGGAAATTCATCATTAAGTTGGCTATGCTCTTGGCATGACTTGCAAACTCCTAGATGAGTTGCAATGCTCGTTACAAATTCATTGTCAAGATTTAATTTTAAAGAAGGGTTCAATAAACTGCCAGTATTTTGCAGTATGGCTTTACTAACAGGCAAATGCTTTTTCCTTTTCAGAAGTACTGCAACATAAAATGCTTTGACTTTGTTATAGAAGGTATGCTCAATTACAGTACAAGCAATGTCATCACTATTTTCATACAGATATTTTGCAACATCAGGTTCAACACGAAAGTATTGCTGCTGCAAAATATTATTGTCATCTTAATGCAAAGAATTACTGGTGATACTGATGTTGTTGTTGTTTGTCTTTCGGCTTTTCCCGGTTAGGGGTCGTCACAGCGAACTCTGGTGCGCTAATGATTGGCAGTTGTTTTTTGTTTTTTTTTCTTATGGTGTCGAGTTGCCAGCCCGATGCCCAACCTTCAATGAAGACACGACCATTCAATGCATGTCTTTCAAATGCCCACTCGACCACGGGGAGGACATGCAGACTCCACACAGAAGGCACTCCCAACCCAAGCCGAGAATCGAATGGGAGAACCTCTTGCTGTGAGGCAACAATGCTACCGCTGCACTGATACTGATATTACCTAGAAATTCTGTAGCAGCACGTGGCTTCAATAACCTGGTGCATACACCTGCAGGTGTTTTGTGATATCACTGCACAGACTTAAAAGTTGACTTCTTCTGGCCTGCAATTGCACATTGAACTTAAAGAAAGGCTCCATAGCATACTTCAGGAAAAGGAATATCAGTTTTACCTAGCCATTCTGTTATGAGGTCTATCCTGCGTGACCAGGGCTCAAATGATTGGAAGTATGACAAAAGCACAGTCACAGGCCACAGGTCCTTTATTCACTGTATGACTTTATGAAGACTCAGCCAATGAGTGGGGGCATGTCAAATAAGTACAAGTGGCTCAATATCAACAAATAATGCAAATTCATTTCGTTTCTGTTGCCTAAATGCACTATGTGAAAAGTGATTATAAATGTTTGATATTAAGTCTTCTACATGTGATTTCATTGCTTGCAAACCTGATTTGATGCAAAGGTCTGCAATATGGCACAGGCAACCCATACTGAAGAGATCAGGACTGAGAGTCTTTAATCATGACAGTACACAATTGTATTTTCCAAGCATGACTGCAGCATTGTCTGATGAGTATGCAGCCATATTACTTGTTGGAATATTAAATCTGTGAAGACTTTCCATAAGGCAGTCGTATATCACTTCACCTGTACCTGCCACATAAATGGGCATGTCTAAGAACCAAACATTTCCACATTTTGCCTGCTCAAAAAATCCAACCAGTATCACAAGGAGTTTATTATCCCCCATATCAGTGCTCGGATCTAAATAAATGCAATAAAGCTGCTTCCAACAAACTGCTGCTGCATCTTGCTGAGATTTTGGACCCAGGACATCATGTGTAATCCATGCAGACTTAGTCAATCCACAGCTCATCTTCAACACTTCAGGATAACTGAAGTGTTTTTTCATGTATTTCAGCAAATGATCCACAGCACTAAATGGTAGGTTGTGCTCTGCAAATAAGATTACAAATCTCACTTCAGCTATTAATACTTTCTGATCTGTACTTGCTTGTCAGGCGTAAGTGCCAAACATGTCTGTTACTTTCCTACCAGATGCAACCTGCTTTGCATTTGTCTTCTGTTCTTCTGTATCCATGTGCCTGTACAGATCATGACATCCTCTGTAGCCAATACTAATGTTACAATAAGAGACTTTACAGAAGGCATACCCTAGCCCAAGCTTGCTCTCACTTAGACAAATAAATTGCATCTTACAAGCTGCTTGGAGTGAAGACAGTCTTCTTTTTTTTTGTCAACATGACCTGTTTAAAAAAAAAAAAACTCCTCTAAGCATGAAGACAGTAATTGTCTTTCAAATCATTTTACTACGACTAATAAAGGGATACATGACTGAGAGCATCTCATATATGACTGAGAGAACACCTCATATATGACTGAGAGAACACCTCATATATAAGAGAACACCTCGTATATGACTGAGAAAACACCTCATATATGACTGAGAGAACACCTCATATATGATTGAGAACACCTCATACATGACTGAGAGAACACCTCATTTATGACTGAGAGAACACCTCATACATGACTGAGAGAACACCTCATACATAACTGAGAGAACACCTCATTTATGACTGAGAGAACACCTCATATATAACTGAGAGAACACCTCGTATATGACTGAGAGAACACCTCATTTATGACTGAGAGAACACCTCATACATGACTGAGAGAACACCTCATACATAACTGAGAGAACACCTCATTTATGACTGAGAGAACACCTCATATATGACTGAGAGAACACCTCATATATGACTGAGAGAACACCTCATACATGACTGAAAGAACACCTCATACATGACTGAGAGAACACCTCATACCTTTTTCATCATTAGGCATTTCCGCTCTGATTGCTCTGCATGGGTGATCACTGGGCCCCTAGTTGTACTGCTTGTAACTCGTACTGCTACTGCAGGTGCAACTTGCAATTAAGACATATTTTTTCTTTGACCTGACCTATTTGCAAAATGAAAGAAAAAAAAACTACTTAACTCCCTCTAAGTATGATAGAAATTATGCTGAAAACCACATATTACTAGCAGAGATACTACTGAAAACAGGTGACAGGTCTTACCTTTTTCACCTTCAGCAATCTCTGATTGTCCCTTGGACTGTGTGATTGGGGTTGTTGTGCTTTTTTTTTGTACTACTTGAGCTGTGTGTTACACATGCAGCAGGTGTGACAAAAGTACTTTGTGAACTCCTCTATAATCAAAATGTGGTATCATGTAGCTACCGGACAGTGTACAACAAAGACACATGAAACAGTTTAGGTGAGCTAGCTGGCCTAGGAGGCAGGAGTATGATGGTTATATTAAAAAAATGAGGCTTCTTGCATCTTTGCTCTTCAATCAAGTTCATTACATAGACAGGGTTTATGATAGACACAACTAGTCACTCAGACTCAAACAAAAACAAGCAGAGCAATGAAGTCCACACACACACACACACACACACACACACACACACACACACACACAGACACTCACACACACACACACACACACACACACACACACACACACATACACACACACCTGTTACAGCACTTACATGAATGATTTATATCTTCTCCATAACTGAGAAAGACTGCTGCATATGCTTGATAGGCATGGTGTGAAATGTCATGGTGGGACACAGAAACACACACAGAGAAACCTGACTATCCAAACTAATTGGGACCGAGCAGGAGTCCTGATGGAGAGATGAAAAGTCAGCAGGGGCCCTGATGGAGAGAAGAAATGTTAGCAGGGGTCCTGATGGAGAGATGAAAAGTCAACAAGCAAAGGAGAGTAGTACTGATGAAATTGAATTCATCCTCAAGTTTTGGTGAGTACCTTCAAGAGGTGGACTCTGTTTTTCACAAAATATCACCAAGACGACATTGATATATAGACTGTATTTGAATAGCATATATCATGGGCAGAAGTAAATCAAAAATAAAAAAAGATAACTGGGTGCACAAGAACCAGGATAAAAAAGTACCCAATCCTGGTAGGTGCACTGGTGCCAAGACTGGAAAAAATGACAGTGTAGAATCCCCAAAATATGGAAACATTCATACAATGGGACCAGGCCAGGCTCAGGGGGAGGATTGCCCCCCTGTTGTAGAATGAAGCAGCAGTCCACAAAAATGACAAAAATTGATTGGCCAAAGAAGAGCCATAAAAACAATATAGTATTGAGGATAAGAAAACAATTATGTATTGTTACTATTACGTTAAAAGCCCAGAATTTCCAGACACAAGATATACAAAATGATTAAGAGAGAAATTAGAATAAAGAAAAATACTTCAGCAGGAAAAACTGTCACAAGCTTCAAATACAAATTTGCGTTCATTAATACAACAGACTTTTGAAAAACAGTATATAGATTAAGAAACGTTGATCTCTTTGGAAAAAGACACCTCTGAATAAGTGAGAAAATCTAAACAACAAAACCTAGAGATATTTGAAAAATATAAAAAAGAAATATGGACATGGGAAAGAAAGAGAGATTTGATATGGTGCAATATTTATGCAAAGGAGAAAGCCAAGTTAGTTAATATAGAGAAGACAGTCTCAAATATATTCTAAAAGAAATACAGGCAACGGCATCCAGATATGGAACATTTTACAATGAAAATATTAATAGCACAATTATGTAATGTAGAAAAGATGATTAGTGAAGCAGAAGTTAAAGAAAAATAAGTTGAAGTTATGGAGTACCTGTGAAGTGAAGGATTTAATGTAGAAGGTCTAAAACAGACTACATCACAGCATGATGGAGTGAGTCCCCAGAATAAGGAAAATGAAGACGATCAGGAGATATGCGAAGAAGAAATATGGCCATGGGAAAAGAAACGAGATTTAATATGGTGTAGTATTTATGCAAAGGAGACAGCAAAACTAACTAATACAAAAAGAGCAGCACCAAAGATATTTGAAGCAAAATATAGGCAAAGGAATCCGGATATGGAAAACTTTACAATACAAAAAATAAGAAGACTAAGGAAAAGTAGAAAAAAAAAGATTAGCAATGGAAAAGACAAAGAAATAGAAATTGAGGTAATGGAACAGCTGCAAAGAGAAGAATTCAGTGTAGAAAATCAAATGCAGAACGCACCTTAACAGAATAGAGCAATGGATATCCAAATTAAGGAGAAACCAGTGGAACTGGAAGCAATTGGTCAGGTACCATATCAAGATATTTTGCAGCCTTCTAGAGGAAACCAGTATTAATGTTCATTTGACGCTAGACAGCAAGGTAAGGAACAGGAAACTGTGGAAACTCTGATGTGGTCAATGTTGAGGAGTGATAGTGAGTTCCCATATGACAGATGACACAGGATGAAATTGAAGAGAATGTGCTACAGGAAGATGCTGTAGAACTTTCTATAGAATGCCTGCAGGAAATGGAAAACAAGGGATGTGCCCTCAGTATGGAAGAAAATGAATTAAGAGAGAGTTGCTTGATTTATTAGACATAGACATATATATCAAGATCAATGAGATAAATAGACTGCAGAAGGTTAATAAAACCCCAAAAGTCAGAAGCTTGATAAAACAAATAAACACAGTAATTAGGACTGTCCATAGAGATCCATGCAATATGATAGAAGTAAACACAATATATTACTGTGCTGCTAAATTAATAATTGATAAAGTTCTACCACACGAACACTGGGTAGTGTGGGAAAAGAGGGGGCGAAAGCGAATACCATCATGGAAATATCAAATAGAGAAAACTATAAAGCAGCTAAGACAAGAAGTGTCATCATTAGAAGATTATAGCAGAGGAAACAGATCAACAAAAATACTAAGAAAGATAGATGTGATAAAAGCAATGCACAGTATTAGAACAGACCAGGATCTATTATGCACTGTTGGAGATAACAAACTAAAAATTTCAAAACAGGTGGAAAGAGAATATGCAAAGATAAATATAATGGAAAAGCATAAAATAAGCAATTTGTTGATGATCCAAAAACATTTTATAGAGAATTTAGAAATAAGGTAAAAGGAATTGAAAGACTGCCAAAAAAGAGGAAGTAGATACATTTTGGAGAAGTATCTATGAAGATCCTGTGGAAGATAACAAAGCTGCTAAATGGATAGAAGAAGTAAAAGAAAGAATAAGAAGTTTAAAATGGGATGAAATAGCAGCCAGAGAGATTGAAACAAAGTTGAGAAAACCTCTAACTGGAAAACCCCAGGCCCAGATGCAGTACCTAACTTTTGGCTTAAAGTATTAACTTTTTTGCACAAGGATCTAGCCATGAGTAAGAACTATTTATATGCACACCACAAACAGACACCACACTGATTATCAACAGGAAAAACAATGCTCATACTTAAGAGTGAACCTGCAAGCTACCCTAAAAATTATAGACCAATAACTTGTTTTCCGACAACATATAAACTATACATGGGAATTGACGATGACAGAGTTTATAGTTACTTAGAAGAAAACATAATTATGTCAGTATAACAAAAGGGCAATACAAGAAAGTCATATGGAGCAAAGGATCATTTGTTGCTAAACAAAGTTATAGTGGCGAACTGTAAAAAGGGGAAGAATCTAAGTATGGCATGGATTGACTACAAAATAGCATTTGATAGTATCCCACATTCATGAATAAAAGAGTGCTTAAAAATGTATAGGATACACCCTACACTGATTGCCTACATTACAGTAATCATGAAACAATGGCAGACCACTCTGCAATTAAGCCATGATAAATGACAGATTATTATCCCAGGGATAAAAATCCAAAGGGGGATATTCCAGGGTGACTGTCTGTCACCCTTGCTATTCTGCCTTGCCATTAATCCACTAAGATGTTTACTTAACAACTTAGGTCATGGCTACAATTTGGCTTCTAGAAAACAAGAAGGTCTAATGACTTCTCATCTTCTCTTTATTGATGATTTAAAACTGTATAGCTCAGGAACTGAAAGCACAGCTGCAGGTTGTCAAAACTTTTTCAGATTATATTGGAATGTCATTTGGTCTTGATAACTGTGCAAAAGCAACCTTTAAAAAAGGAAAACTGCAGCACCAGGAAAACATCAGTTTGGGACAAGAATGTCACATAAAAGAACTTGAGCAAGAGGGAGTGTATAAATACTTGTGAACTGATGAAGGCTCAGCAATAAAACATGAACAAATGTGAATAAAGCTCAGCAAGGAGTACTTTAGAAGACTTAAATTAATCCTGAAAACAGCATTGACATCTAGGAACAAGACCAAGCCATAAATCAATTTGCTCTTCCTGTCCTAACTTATATTTTTGGAGTGACTGACTGGCCCCAAAAGTGTTGGGTGGATTGGATATTAAAATAAGAAGGATGTTTCATGCTCACCAAATGATTTATAAAAATCAGTGCATACCAAGATTATATATTCCCCATTCCGAAGGAGGGGTGGGGCTCCTTGAAACTGATTACATGTATAGATCAGCAATCGTGGGACTCCACTCACATCTGGTGACTTCACAGGATCCAAATGTAGTGAAAGTTTTGAAACATGAGGAGAATAAATCTAAGATGACATTGCTGCTTAATTTATCAGAAGCATATCAACGTCAAGCAGGAATGGAAAAAAAAAACAGAAGTTGATAAAAACCAGGCAGCAACTGAATGTGCTAAAAAACAAAATAAAGAGTATAAGGTGAAGGACCAGATGAGAAGGCAAGAAATGTGGAAAAAACATAAATATAGTTGCAAGTAAAGAAAACTTCTGGAAGAGCCTCATGTTGATCAAGAACAAATGCAGGAATGGTTAAGGAGAGGTGAAGTCACATCAAGAAATGAAAGGTTAATATTGGCAGCCCAAGACAGTGAGCTACGTACACTCTGGTTTACAAAGTCCACTGAACATGTGGGAGAAACAGACATATGTAGGTTTTGTAAAACAGAATTGGAAACAGTCACACACCTTTTTGCTGGTTGCAACGCACTAATGGCAGAGAGACTGTATACTGAAAGGCATAATAATGTGGCGAGACTGCTACACTGGAGATTGTACAAACATTGTGGTATTGAAATGGTTGAAAAACACTGGAAACATGAGCCACAAAGAATCATAGAAAATGATGAAGTTTATATCACATGGGACCACCCAATACCAACAGTTCCAAATATAGATGCTAGAAAAATGGATATAGTGGTCCAAGAAAAGAAGACAAAAGTAGCACTGATCATTGAAATCACCACACCTAGTGACTACAGTGTATTGCATACAGAGAGACACAAAGTCATACAATACCTTGATCTGCAGGCAGAAACAAGAGCCATGTGGAAGAAAGATGCCCAGACAGTTTCAATAGTAGTAGGAGCAACAGGTCTTATAAAAAAGAATTTACAATCGTATTTAGATATGTTACCAATTCATGCAACACCATATGAATTGCAGAAGGAGTCATTACTGGGCACATTGCGGGTGCTGCAAAGAGCACTTTTGTCTAACATCAAAGAGTGAAACAATACTAATTTGATGATCTTTAATCGTACTTTGACTTAGGAATGGGGTACATTCCCATCATGGCATTAGAAACCCAAATGACTTGGAAAAATTAAAAACAGCAAAATCCTGAATTAGGCTTAGAGAAGTGTGGACAGCTAACATACACACAAGACGTACCATCACCACCTAATCTACTTTTTTACTGTATAAAGTCTACACATTACAGAAACTGGCCCTTGTGATAGTGTTAGTGTATGTACTTTGCATTTGTAAAAAAACATAAGACAGTTACTCTACTCTGTGCATAGACAATCCAAAATTAACCTCAAAACTGTTATTTCTGTCTGTTAATTTCTGAACACATATTATGGACTGTGCACATCCAGACAAACTACCCAGTAATAACAAAAAAAAAAAAACAATAGCTAGTGAATCTTTAACTGCTGCTTCTCAGATCTTTATCAAACATGTACACAGTAATGTATAATATCCTTCCCAAGCCAAGACACTTGCATTGTCAAAGCTCAACATCTGTGAAACCCTCTTCACATATGCCATTACTTATGAAATCTGTAAACCTGTCACAAAGTTCTCTGTTGTGATTCAATGCCTTCATCCAATTTTTAAGGAAGAGAGTAGAGGAGGGAGCCAAGACTAATTGAAGCAGCTCAGGTCTTTATTACAACCCACACTTCCCCTTAATTCCCCCTCCTCCAGTTAGCCTGCACAGGTAACTCTAATTGCACACTGCGTAGCACCACAACGCACCCATTAGAGGCTATCAGCTGGGGAATTGCTTTCAAGAACCAAAACAAGTGCAGTCAGCACATCTCACAATCTGTTAGCACAACAGCAAGTACAGTAGAGAGTCAACTATCCGAACTAATTGGGACCCGGGGTAGTTCGGATAATCAAACTGTTCGGACAATCAAACATATAATTGAACCGGGTAAAAAAACTTCTGGAATCTTGTTTTTCTGCATGCAGGGAATATACTTTTCAATCATTCAGTGATTCCAGTGGACAATAAAGAATATTTTTCACACACGAGTGGGCTACAAGCTGAAAAAACATGACCAAGCAAATACATATAACTTTTACATATTCAGACTTTATGATATTTTCCTACCTGAAAACTTTGGAAGCCTGTGTTCAGATAACTGGCATTCTGGATAATTGACATTCAGATAATCAACTCTCTTCTGTAGTGATAAAGCCAAAAATGTAAGGGGTGGGGCGAGGAGGCTAGAAGTCAGGGAGAAAGTTTAGTTTAAATATTGCTTTTATGAAGTTGGTACAATAATAGAGTTTGCATTATAATTTATTTTCTGAAAGATATGAAGTCTGACAGTAAAAGCACCTGTCATTACTTAGCTTACTGACTTTGTACAATCCTCAGTCTTCCAAGAAATACTAATTTTACAAGACTGCAAAAACAATCCCGGGATTCATGAAGCTTGTGTCAGGCACAGATGTAGCGTAGGCAGAATAACACCAAATATGGCCATCGAGTGATTCAGGTACAATCCAATACCACGTGCACTACCGGCGTATGCCAGAACTGCGCAGCCCTCGGCATAGGTATGCTAATCACCCCATGCGCAGTGTCACACCATGCAAATGAAGGCAGATAGTGATTCATGAAGTGGTGCAGGTGTAGCAGGTGAACATCGGAGCTATGGAGGCAGACCAGACTCATGTATTACAAAGTTAACATATGCCAATCATGAAATACACAGCCAATGGCATAAGAAAAGATGCACAACACCTAAAAAACAACATTTAATGTCATGTCCACAGTAAGGCACAGTACAACCACAGGGCATGTGTGTGCAAACTGGAACATAAAGAAATTATATAAAAATGTCATAAAATCGCAATGTAATACAAATCAGGTTTACACCATAATACACAATGGTAGGCATGGAACACCACAACCAAGGTGCAAGGGTTGCTAAGGGCCTGCGACAGTGTTCAGCACGGTAACTATGAATTAGTAGTCAATGCCATGCAAATGAGGCTGATAATACTGAATCGCAAATGTCCCGCCGGATGAAGGTTGTACCATATGGCGCAGCGCTATAACACCGAGGAGTGGCTCAGAGGAGATACATGACATCAGCAGAGGGGTGTGCCACCGTAGCAGTATGCACATTGGAGCAATGCAAATCTGGCCTGGCTGTTGCTAAGCAAAGCTGCAGGACAGGGGTAGAGAGGAAGGTATAGAATTGTTTAGCTGAGAGCACACATCGTGCCCAAAATCACATGTGTATTGGGATGAAAACATGCCCGAAACCCAGTAAGCAGATGCACGCACCGCGAACAATAGCACAAACAGGAAGGTCAGGGGAAGAAAAGAAGGAAATGCTGAAGTAGGGTAATTGGAGTACAATGAGCAATCAACACCAATCAACTCACGGCAGCCATTCGATGGCAGCTGACAAGTCTGCTCACAGAAACTTGCAAAACAGGATAGGGGAGGCATTGGAATGCAAAGAAAGGAGGAGAGGCATTGGATTGCAAAGATAGGAGATCTGTCATAGCAGAGCAAAGCAAACCGACAGCAGACCGGCAATAGCACACATTACGCAAGATACGCCAGGTCTAGGAAAGTACAAATGAAAGCAGGCTGCTGAATGCATGCCAGAAAATGGTAGGTGGAACATGCAGAAATGTAAAGGGAAGGTCACGAGGTAATCCATGGCAGCCATATGTAATTCAACACCAAAGACACCACAATAGTAGTTCCGGTATAAAACACATAAGATACCCTGTAGCTACGATCATACATACAAACCCTATGACATCATCGGTGTTCACAGCACAATAGTATAAAGTGTGAAAGCACCCTACACACACCTGTGTATTCCCAAACACTGCACCATAGGTGTAAATACACAGGGAACTTTTAAAATGTACATGTTGGGAGCTGCCATAGCTGTGATTCATCAGCATGTGTTAGAGACTGACGGTGTTGTGGAGGATGATGCCGACAACCACCGCAGGCCTCGGAGAAGAGTGTTCAGACCAAGGGTAACCTACCAGGGACTACATGATCTGGAGATAGTAGAGCCTTACAGGGTGGACAGGGACATCTTACAGCAAATAGTGGAGCTGTGCCGGCCATGCCTGAGAACCAGAAACAACAGAGGGGAACCCATCCCAGTGGACATAGGGTATGTGTAAGCTTGTGAATACTAGCCACAGGTACCTTTCAAAGGCCAAATGGAGATATAATGGGGATCTCCCAGGATCAGCATCCAGGGTACTACACCAGTTCCTGGATGCCATGTTACCACATGCCAATGAGCATATATACTTCCCCTGAACTCAGGAGGAGTTGGCCAGCAATATGCGTCACTTCCACTGTGTGGCACACTACCCGGAGGTACTGGGTGTGATAGACTGCAAATCAAGTCACCACCCAGTGAGCATGGTAGGCGCTACATAAACCGCAAGGGATTCCCCTCCATCAACTGCCAGGTCATGTGCAATGCCCAGGGCATTGTCATGGATGTGTGTGCTGGCAGCCCTGGAAGCTACCATGACTCCCATATCTGGCATGCCTCACAGCTGTATCAGGTATTTGTCAGGGGGGACATCCCACATGGCCACCTTGTGGGGGATGCTGGCTATGCACTGGAGCTGTGGATGATGACTCCCATCAGAAATGCAAACACACCCATGCAAGAACGCCATAATGAGGCACACGCACAAACCAGAATCATCATAGAATGTGTTTTCGGGATGCTGAAATCATGGTTCCGGTGCTTGGACACATCTGGCGGAGCCATGCAGTACTCTCCAGGCACGTGTGCCCACATCATCATAGTATGTGCCATGCTACATAGTATGATCCTGCAGAAACAGCTGCAGCAGGGACAACAATGGTGAAGGCCATCATAGCCCACCGCAATTGCCAAGGCCATCACAGGCACAGAGGGATTCAGACGATGAACACACTGTGCCAGCCCCAGTAGGCAGATGGAGGAGTGCCCAATATGCCTATGCCTTGGCAAAGAGGGAATGTATAGCACATACTCTGACAGTGTAGGCCCCTACGGACTGACAAACCACTCCACCTGCACACACAATAAAATGGATGGCACACAAACATGACCACCTGTAAATTGTAATGTATAGGTGGCCCACTGTGTGAATCCTAAATAGGCAGCCCTCAAACATTGTACACACAACAGCTATTGGAATACGGGATGTCAACACCTGAACAGTACATGTGCCTATCAGCATATGGTGGCGCTGTGTGTATAGGTTCCCAGGTACATCGGTAGGTACACAGCCGGTTGTCAGAGGCCATACATCAAATGGGGCAAACAGTGTCCGCTGTCGCCACAACATCGAGTAACCAACTGTCGCTTAGTGGAGCAGAGGCAATTGTGGGAGCACATGTGTGAGTCCCTGCTGCGTTAATGAAGGGCTCCACGTAATATAATCATGGATGTTGTGTCAAGGCATGGGGTGTACCCATGACAGGTATTCATCACCCCAGCATGCTCCACCTATGGTCGTTTGAAGGTGTAGCACAGTATCGTGTGTGGCTCACTGTGATATACATACCAAATGCCGGAACACATCCAGTAAACATCACATAGACATACCATTAACTGGACTCATCAATACGTAAACTAACTGAGTTATCCATGTGAGTGCAGTATGGAGTAACAGCCGTAGTATACTCCACGTATAAAACAACATAACACTTGTACAAATCCCAGATGGCCATGTGTTAAATGCAGTGACCGTCATGCATGTTCCCGGTCCCACATCCTGCAAGGGATGTAACGTAATCCCGAAGGCACGAGTAATGCATGTCGGATGCAGGTCATCAGATCATATGTGTAGCACACGTTAGCGGGAATATGCATTGCCCACTGCTGGTAAGCGACGTTTAAATATGACTATATGGATATGCGCGAAACAGGGATAAGCTTCTCCGAATATTGCGCAGAATATGGTCACTGATGTCCAGAACAGGTGAAACCAGCATTATTCACCCCTGTACTAATAGCGCCTGCTCTGAAGGGTAAAACGACCACTGCCAGGAGTAGAACACGCAATCATGTATAGAATCACCTAACACTATTGTTAGCCAAGATGTACCTATGGTAGGGTTGCCACCTCTTCAAATGACCAATGTGGGACATACGTCAGATGCCTGCAGGCCGACACATACACCCGGCCAGTATGAAATTCAGAACTTCACTGTTTTGCCTAGATAAAAGCTCATTCTAGTAATGTTTACTTACTTATTCTGTTTCTAGAACATATAGGTGGTTCAGATACAGAATAACTGTTTTATGCAACTATTACATAAACTATAGGAAATAAGTATGTTCTAAAATCTCAGGACATTTGCCATGTTTACAAATATTTTGCAGGACACAACTTCCCAAAAAGGGACTGTCCCTCGCAGAGTGGGACAGCTGGTAACCCTAACCTACGGCAGGTGCGTAATGTGACAGGTACAGACACAAACGTGCGGAGTCCAGGAAACAGTATACACCAACAAGTACACAATGAAAGGTGTAGCTTGCCTGTCATTTTCCCCATCAGATATATATATATATATATATATATATATATATATGTACACATATATACATATATATAATACAAATAGAAAGGGAGATAGAGTGACATATGTTGATATATACGGATTCAGCGATATCTGCAAATATATATAGATAGGTCAACGACATTCATAACACCTTGGAGGTACAAATAAATAGGATACCGCCAACTATGGAAAGTGTAACATACCGACATGTGTAACCACGAGGCTGAAAGATCAAAAGAACACAGTACCGGAACAGTACAACCGCGAGTAATAGTATGATGATATGAAGGGACATTTAGTTACCGCTGACAAAGTTGCGGTCCACGTAGGTACTGTGTTCAACTGTGTTTGTGAGTGCCGTAGTCTCTGTATGTGTGTGTTGAGGGTGCCGTGTGCATCTCCGTGTGACTGTAATATGTGTGTGTGTGTGTGTGTGTGTGTGTGTGTGTGTGTGTGTGTGTGTGTGTGTCCCCACATCATGTGTCTGTTAGTGCCAACTCTGAGGTAGATCATTACAGTAGATGTGGGTATAGCTAGCCGTAGGCATACAGTTACCACCTGTCCCACATTAGGAGGGACAGCCCCTCCCTGGGTAGGTGTGTCCTGACATAAAACATTACAAAGGGCAAATGTCCAGGATTGTAGGACATTAATATGTCCCATATATAATGTAATAGCTGCATTAAATAGTTATGCCTGTATGTAAGAAACGTAAATGTTACATGCAATATGATAAGTAGCCAAAGTCCCACAATAGGTATGTATTGAGGATAAAAGTATGTGCTAACCTGTGTACTGACCGTGGCTATGTGTTGGCCTGTAAACACCGCTGTACATCCCACAAGTGTCCAACAATGGCCATATGAAAAGGTGGCAACCCATGGCAAAGAGGTTCTGTTACCAACACAACCACAATGACTGCAAATATCTGGGACAGAAATACATGGGATAGCTGTCATTTAGACATATCCCTTTACATATCACTGCAATTCCAGAGGTATGGAAGTATCAACCTCACCTGCATACTATATAGAAACCAATTAACAACGGCCCAATGTACAATCCCATAACATAAGTCTACTAACTGATAGCTCTTTAATTAGGGACGGAGCCCACACACATATATATGGAATATGTAGAAGTGCAAGCCCCACAAATCTGTATATGCTATGTACACCCACCGACATCCCCCACACTAAAACTATAGCAATACAGACTGTAATAACAGCACAAACATCCAGTCAGTCAATTACATCTGCAGAACTGTCAACATACTTTGTGAGAGACACAATTAAAGGTGCCATGCAAAATTGCAGCCATTATATAATGGAACAAACGGCGATGTTACAGGTTTTGTTTGCAATAGTCTGTTATCAGACGTTGGGATGACAGGTACACCCACATGTTGAACCACATACTCTAGCTGTCACACACAATCCACAGGGGACATGAATCCAAAGTATAATTGTCTCTATGCATAGCAGTTGCAATTACACATAACAAAACGCAATACAGGCCGTCTCCCCGAAGGTAGGGCAAATGGGCAACGCCCAAGTGGAGAATTCAATTATACCCCACTGTTGCCGTGTAATTGGTGAATGGAGTAGCTGCACAGCTGATATGCAAGTAATTAGTCACTCAGGAACACCAATTGGCGGGAGGAAACCACATGTTACAGGTATCAACGTATATAAGGATGACTTGCCAGACATTCAAACCATATGCTCATACAAAATACCTGTTTAAGCAGTGTGAGAGAGATAGAGATGAAAGTCCATAACGATAACAAGGTATGTAGAACACTCGGTATGTAAGTTTATGTATAGCATGTTTTTATTAATTATTTACTGTATGTATAGCCTGGTTTGCATTAATTAAAAGTGTCTGCAATGCATAAAATGGGAAAAGGTATTTATGTAGTGATGTCTTGCTGAGCATACTAATGCATGTAGAAACTGTGCGTCCAGCAGTGGGCCACAAGGTACACATCACAGACACCACAAGGGATGCTACATGAGGGCTTTAAACAGAACAATTCCATACAACCAGCCGTCAGTGGTAGGGTATGTCCAACAAGTACGTGCCATAGCAGGGGATAGTATATGTTGATATACTGTCACAGTAGGCATGTGTATGGGCATATAACGATAATAACATGTCTAAGGTGGTCCCGCTGTGCAAGTATGCTTTGCATTATGGGATGCTATGTGAAATATGTGTAATGTATAGCATTGTAGGTAGATATGTCAGATATTCTACACAGCATAACAGGCATATCATGCATACCAAAGGTATCGTCTATTGGCATGTACAATAACAGGATACATATGGTTTGTAGGCACGGGACATTGCAATAGCATGATAACTAATCTAAATGGAAGGGCTACCAAGTAACCATGCACAAAGGACATGTGATAGCTTCACAGGTTCATAGTGGGGTACTATGCAGTCTAGCAAGTCTATGTGTAAGCACAACTACATTGTTCACACCAGTGGCACCTCTCTAGGGTAGTGTCCTGTGAACAGCAGAGCCATGTGTTACCTGCACCTCTGCACAGTACAGCCACTGCAGTGATCCCTGGCATACATGTGTCTCCCAACCACCAAGGGAGGTATCACATGAACAGTGCTACTGAGTGTCCCTGCGTGATGTACATAGGACTCATGTTCCAAAGCATGGTGAGTGTCCGGTTTGGGAATGTAACCCTCAAGCACATCCCACTCATTGTTGCATGTGTGCACATATCCATGAGCATGTTGCTCACAGTGGCTTTTGCTTATGTCGCGTATGTGGAGTATATCCATTAATATTGTTGTGGACATGGGCCCTGTCTGTTCAGCAGAGGTCAGCCCTGAGTATGTAGTATGCAAATGTGTATAGACATGGTGTCTGTAGTTCAGCCGCATACTTTAACTGTCGGAGCTCAATAAATGTCATGACATGTTAATGGTGTGGTATGTAAAGCTGTAGCTGTTGTGTAAGGTGCACCCTAAATGGGGTGGTGTACCCTTGAATGTGTGTAGAAGTCTTCAGTTCAGAGTTACAGTGGGTGCCTATGTACCAGCTACACACCCAGTATAGATAAGTGTGGCCACGTAGAAGGATATCCACGCCACAGTGGCAATACGGTAACGACAGGAGTGGGTGCGACATACGTGTGTACTACAAACATGTACAATGTGACATGTATGTAGGGGACTAACACCTATGTGATAGTCAGTGGGTGAATGGTGTAATGCAAAGGTGATGTTCATGCACCTTGTGTCATGCAGCTTGAGGCCATAATATTCATAACAGGTATCTGTCATAGTGACACCCATATGGATGGAGTCAGTATCAGCTGGTGGATCAATCATGGAGCTTTGTATGCAGGGGTTTGTAAAGCTAGGCAGGGAAAGTCCCTCTGTGCTAGCCTGTACCTCAGGGAAGCATATACTGAACATGAGGGGCCCAATGACTGAGGACTGTGGTATGCCAAATGTAACTGAAATACAGTAGGTACTATGGTATGCTACCTTCATTGTGTGTGTCCTGTCCATGAGCCATGTTGCATAACATCCTGAGACATAGGGTACGATGTGCAGGTGGATGTGTATGTTGTCAATGCCAGAATGGAGAACGGTGCTGAAAGGCAATGAGAGCACAATGTAGGATGTGTGGGCTCCTGTACCATCATCAACTACTCTGGTAACTGTATGAAAGGAGTCCACCAGGTGTAGGGGCCATGCTCTGGCCCTAACACGTCCAACCCGGGTTGCATCAAAGGACCGGAGCCCAACAATGTCTCTGTGAATGACGTCCTTGATGATGTGCCCCATAGCTGTGCAGAACAGTCCAGTCAGGTGTGTACGACTATAGTTCCACTTGTGCTTTGTGGTGCCACCTGTGTGGAGTGTGATAAATGTTGCTGTGTGCCATTCAGGGGCCACAATGTCTGATACAAGGCTATTACTGAATATGGTGGCCTAGTGGGGAGACATGTCGTTCAGAGGTTTGTGGACATCACAGCCTGGGACTTTGGAAGGTGACATGGGGCCAGTGACCCAGGACATATAGAGTGCAGGTTAGTACTGTGTAGGTGTGACCGCAGGGACACTGCAATGTTCCTGCATGGATTGTGGCCCTGTAGTGAGTAAGAGGGTGTAATGTTAGCATTGAATCCATCCGCCAGCATGTTGCCAACATCACCTGGGTCTGTAATGTTCCTGAGTGACTGTTGTATGTGAGAGCAGATGTGGGTGTTGCCATTGACTACTGACATACCAACCGTAATGCCTTGTGGTACACCCCGGAATGTGTCGCAGTAATGTTTACGTAGCTAGTCTTGGAGTATGTGATGATGGATCCCGTGGCCCTACTGAGGCTGACCAGTGAGCTACCCCACCCATGGGATTGTACACCACTGTACAACAGCCTCCACCTGTTGTTGTACATTATGTCCATGGAACTTGGCCACCAGAGTGGTGTCTGTTATCTGGTGTGTACCATCATGGCTCTGTGTGGAATAACATGATCCATGCAGTCGTGTATGTGCTAATGAAGTGCACTGGGGTAGGTTTCATCATATGTATGTGCATTGTCCATCTGCACGGGTGTCATGACGTTAACAACCACTGTCATAAGACGTCTGTAGTAGGTGTTGTAGTACTCATGTACTGTGCATGCTGTGAAGGGTGTGGTGCTGGGATGTGGCTAAAAAGGTTGATTAGCATATGTTTGGAATCCACCAATGAGGGGATAACCCCAGGTGTGGAACACCAGTCACATGTTGGTAGTGTTCATGTCAAGGTTAATGTTGGTCTTGGAGGTGGTGTGTATGGGTTGATCCAGCCGAGTGGAGGTTATGACTCATGGATGTGTCGGTACATGAGTTGCTATCCCAGTTAAGTGTGGGGTAGTGTCAGTCACACATCAGTAGTAGCTGTGTGAGCTCTACTGTCCAGTACACCAACAAAAGAGGTCTGGTAACTGTGGGGTATGTTGTTGAATCTGTAGCTTGTTACAATGTGTATAGCAGTTCTGGGCACAGTTAGTTGCACGTGGAGCACCTCTGATGCATTGTGCTAAGTAATTAGCCAGGATGTGTGTACAACATAGTGGGATATGGGAACACCTCAGCTGTGGGTGTGCCACTCCAGGTATGTGCCTGAAAGGTATGGTCTGTCTATAACCTGTCATTGCAGGTGTGCTCTGCAGAGCCTAGAGGCAGGTCCCAGTCACTGCAGAGATATTGGAGTGGTGCATTATAAGGTGTGCCTTGCCTGCGTGCGTCACAGAGGAAGATGCAAGCATTGTGTCACATGACCCCATGTCTTGCTTGCCAGTTCCCATTCTGCCAGTGACTGTTATTGGAAACTGTGCAAGACAGGCAGTATAGAAGCAGCAAGAGCCTTACATGTGATCTGTACTCCCAGGGCTGACAGGTGCAGGTCATCTGTGCCAAAGCATTGTGCTTGACCAGGTCAGTCAAAGCGGACAGATACCAGATGCCTGTGGAATGACAGCAGAAGCATAGGCAACTGTTGAAGTGACACAGTCAGTCATTGTACAGTGGTATCGTGTCTGGATGAATGCATAATGCTCCCCAGGGCTAGGCCCACACCTTCAGGGCTACAAGACTGGTGAACTATTGCATGTCCCTGCACACGTAGTCTGTGAAGTTTCATCTCAGGGCAGTCACACTAACATGGAGAATGACAGTCACATCATACCTGGTGAGGTGTGGCATAGGTGCATAGGTTATGTTGCAGAACCAGTTACCCAACAGCAAGATGTAAGCGACTATCGCCTTGTGTAGCCTGCTGTATGGAACTGCAGTGTGACTGCCTACAGAGTCTCCTATGACTGATGTGTTGTGTATGTTATAACACCCTATTGGCTGTATGTGATGGGCACACATGAGTCTGTGGGCTATATGTTGGTGATGTGTTCCGTGATGGGGGCTGCCTCTGGTGCCTACACAGAGTATGGAGAGGTACTGCACAAGTTGTCCTCATATGTGTGGCCTGTGGTGGAGCTCATGTGAGACTATGTGATGAGTGGAGTGTGCTGCGAATGTTACACATCCCCACATGACTGTCAGGTGCAGTCAGGGTTGGTGACAGCATTACCCACAGCAGGGCTGCATAAGTGCATCCCCCACAGGCTGTAGTGTTGTATGTTGGGAGGTGAGCATTGAATGTGTACATGAGACAATTGCTCTATTGCCACATGTATGACATATCCATCATATAGACAAGCAATAGCACTGGTACATGACAGTTGGACATGCCTGTATATACAGCCATGTCTCACAGGATATGTGCGTTATGTGTGTACAACAGCTGTTGTACCATAAGCAAGCTGGAAATTTTAGGACAGCCAGTGTACCTGTGGGAAATGGTGTGGAATGGGTGCTATATTAATCAGTAGCTCATGACATGCTCACAAGTTCTGAACAAGTGCCTAGCATGATCATACAATACAGACAGGGTGTTGTGTAATATCAACCCACAAGTGTTGACGACAGTCATAATGGGTGGCACCGCACTATAACCCTGCTGAGTACGGTGTGCATGTCCATGTACCATTATCATTGCAGATGTTAGCAGTACAGATGTACAAGACAGTACGGATGTTTGATTACAAATACCTTTGTATGTCACAGGAGTGTTCTACCAGTGGCCTGTTGACAGACTCACAACTACAAAAGGTGCCAGAGTGACATGTGCATATCACACCAGTGCCCACTACAGTAGAACAGGGTTAATGTGTTGTACTCCACCCTCATTGTAGTCCATACCACACAGACAAATGTTAGGCATCTGTGTATGTAAGAATGTGAATGGCCATGACCTATGAGGAATAGCTGTGTCAGTGTTGTGAACAACATACAGAATGGGCTGTGTGGGTGAGGTGTGTGACATATGTGCACATTCTGATGGATGATATCAGCATTGTCACTGCTAGGTGAACATCCCTGTACCCATTAACTACCACCTAGGCTGTGGTCAACATTATGGACACTGTGTAAGGGATGGTGCTGTGCAGTACACCTTCCTGCCTTGGTGACGTCTCCAGGCCCCTTGGGTAGTCATACAAGGTACCCATGTCATGACAGGGTGCCATCCATGAGCACGGAGATCATTGGACAGGCATATACAGCACTGGGGTGACCAATATTGGATCACATATCACCTTTAAGGGGTAATGGCCATGCGTGGATGGGCGATACCAGCCTTCACAATCCTCACCTCCACTATGCAGCATGCTGTCTACCTTGCATAAAGACATTTGCTACACCATGATGATGGACATAACCACACCTACCAGCAGGTGCGCAGACACTGCATGGACTTGATATGACATGCAAATCAGCATGCCACTGCAATCGCCAGGGAACAAGGTGGAACAGGTGGTGGGCCACCAACCCAGCCCCCACTCACACACACCGAGGAGCTACTGGCCAGTCTGGGGACACCCTCAGAACAGCATCCACACACACTAGCTGCCATCGTGGAGGTGGGTGTCTCCCAACCAATGAGCCTGGAGTTGCCTGGTAAGTCAGTACTGCACATATGGCTATTATATCCCATTTAGTTGCATGTGTCACTGTACATTATGTAAAGTAACAACATATGCAAGGTATGTGGACAAACATGCTGCATACTACAGTATGCTACCCTGTGTGTGCACACATGTGCATACTATATGCTATTACACAGGTGAATGTGTTAACATGCACAGTGCACCCTGTGGCTGTCATACAGTCATGGATAATGTTCATACTGCTGTGTCACCTCTATACAGGTACCTCTGGCGTGTCACACAGACATGAGTCCGTTGCAGGTGAGACTGTCATCAGTATCAGGCATGTTAAAGCATAGATCTATTTGCCATGTGGCCAGTTGACAGTTGCACACTTGATGTTCGTTCCAGTCACGATATACAGGTCACATCACCCATCATTCACACAGGCCACTATTGTGCAATATATACAAACGAAATGATACACTGACTTGAAACCACAGTAGCTGTCATTGCTACATGTGTGGTCAGCTGTGCATACAACGGTGGAGGTGTTCTACAATGGAGGCATATGTAGTATGCATTGGAACAACGTGCGTGGTATGCAAACAGTACCACACAGTGAGCTGTGATATGGGCAGCCCGCAGGTGTCACCATTGTGTTATATGCCCCTGCATTGGGTGCACACATTGTGATGTGCCATCTGACATGTCCCAGGCACGTAGTGTTCTGGCTGCAATATTGTCACACTATCCCATGACCCATACCCCACATACCAAACATATAACCCATTGTCTGCATAGCCCTGTGGATGGTGACATATCTGACATCTATGGGTGTATGTCATATGGGACAACACAGACATGTGAGATAGATGGCCATCACACACATTTGGCCAACACATGTGCACACATGGCCATGGGGGATGGCCAGAGACACGTAGCCACACAGTAGATGTGATGTGGATACATCCTGTTGCACATTGTCCAATTATAGCCTTAGTTGACTGATTATACAGTTGATGTGGTACACTGGACATCCTAAAAGCCTGTGCACAGCTAGTGGAGGTGTCACTGAAGTCTACCATATAAGATCTGTTGAACACCACGACTGTGTCATAGCATGACAGTAGTCACGTGTACAGCTTCCACAGACATTGACACCACATCAGGTCACAGATACTGTACATTTCCCTTGCTGCTGTAGGACATCACCATTAGCTGTGCACCTCGTGTGTGTGGTACATCAATGTCATGTGGGAAATGGTGAATTGACATGTCCGCTATGTGTGGACATGGTTGCCAGGCAGCTAAGACCCTGTAGTTGTTGTGCAGGAGTGTCATCTGTAGGTCCTTCAGTGACCTATCACTTGACACAGCATGGCTTGGTGTGTATACACCTCAGCATCGTGGGTCACAATCCACAGTTATGTCATGGGTATGCATGCAGTTATGGCTATGCAATGTGTACATATTATGCATTGTACAGCAATATACATGCTTCATGATGCCATGCAATGGCACAGTGTCTGTACTTCACACTGTATAGCAATGTAGATGGCTCACACTACCCTTCCATGCTCATGCACATTTGCTAAACATGCATTCTGTCTGTAGGGCATGCAGACAACACTGCAATGTGATGCCCATTACGATGCTGTGCATGTGTCAGGACACCATTGTGTCAGACATGTATGCATGTTAATGCACACATCAGCAGATTACATGTCAAGATCACATCAGCCATATATACTGTTATCCTGTTTTGGTCCACATGGTGTATCACGGGGATGCATGCATGCTACCATGATTGTGTGAACTGCATGGCTACTGATATGACACCTGCTTGCTGTAGTGTGCACCCCAGGGAGATATGCTTACTAACACTATTAATGCCTGTGCTGCATGCCCTCTGCTGTATCACAGGCATGCTGCACGCCATCTGTCAAATCACATGCATGGTGTGTCTGTGTGTGTCTGTGTGTGGGTGTGTGTGTGTGTCTGTGTGTGTGTGTGTGTGTGTGTGTGTGTGTGTGTGTGTGTGTGTGTGTGTGTGTGTGTGTGTCTGTGTGTGTGTCTTGTGTGTGTGTGTCTATTGTAATTTAGAGTCATTCTTTGCATTCACAGGTGATGTAGGTGTGTTACCCTCCTGCGGTCCATCTGATGTTAGTGTCCCCACAGATACTAGCAGTGATGAACATATGCATGAGGTACAGGCAGGGTTGTCAGGGGCTGAATCTGTGCCAATGGTTGCCATCCCAGCTATGTCCCCCTCTTCCCCGCATACAGTTCTGCTGCCGACACATACCGCATCACCAGTGGCCATAGAGGAAGGACAATCAGTGTCTGTTAGCATGGAACAGGAATGTGTGGTGGCTACAGAAGGTGTGTCTACACACCATGGTGTCAGTGTAATGACTGCAGATGTGCCACACAGGCATGTGTCCGGTGCTGCTCGTAGGAGGACCTCTGGCAGACATTCACCTGCAGGACAGAGAGCAGCAGCTGGTATCACCAGACGCATGTTCCAGACTGTAATGGTGGCACAGGCACATGCTGAATGGCAGAACAGAGAAGGGCAGAGGCTGCAGAGGGCTGCTATCCGTACCTTAAATGACAACATCCAGGCATTGGCAAATGCTCAATAGCAGATTCCTGATGTTCTGGACAGGCGATTGGGCGACATGGTCGGAATCCTTGACCGTGGCATGCCAATCCACGAGCATAAGCTGTCTGTGCTGGTCTGGTAGGAGTGAGGCGTAGGCCATGTGAACGTAGGCCAGCTACACCACCTAGTGTAGGTCAACGTGAGCGTGCCACCTCACATGCCCGCTCCCATAGTGCTGGTAGCAGTAGCAGTGCAGCTGGTGCTGCGCTGTCCACATCAGGACACAGCAGGCCATGTGGACATGGCCCTGGATGTTCCCAGCGGGGACACGGTTCCAGTGGACATGTGTCATCAAACAGTAGCCAAGCTGTACCTCTGCCTGGTAGTGCCTGTGCAACCCCTGGCAGACACAGGTCACGTGGCCATGGCCGGACACAGTGAGCTGTACAACCTGGTGTGTAGAATCTGGAGCTGTCAATAATACCCCACGTAGGCCTCACAAAAGGCAGAACTGTGTGCACACATACACGCACACAGCAAAGACATCCGTAGGGAACCACAACACCCACATGCATACTAAACAGACATGTCCAATCATATCACTGGCCCTTACCTACACACAAGATGTCATCCATTGGTGCAGTCTATGCCCCTGGCAAACATTATCACCCTGTGCATATGATGAAGCCTGTGCCGCATCCCTGTAATCCACACCATTGGTGCAGTGACATGCTCAAATGGTCTGATGCACAAGGTGAACAGAATAGTGAGAAGTGTATAGTACATTAGTTGTGTAAGAATAGTGAGAGAAGTGTATATTACATTAGTTGTGTGTGAATAGTGAGAGACGTGTATATTACATTAGTTGTGTACTGTTGACACGCACCAGACATACCATGTAGTACAGGTTTTGCATGCATTGTGTGTACCAACACTACCTTCGGCAATTGTGCTGCTATATGCACACGGGAGGATGTAAATGTTACAGGTGTCAAGTGACGTACTGTCGGTAACACCTGACCGCTGTGTAGGTTTTATGCCTCCACCGTCAAGTAACGGTAACATAGCGTACTGTTTGCACATGTAATGGTAGGATGGCGTGTGCCACACCTGTGAGCCATCCCCGGCAAACATCCATCTACACAGGTGGATCACCACTTTATGTACACACATCCATCCATACCTGCTGTACATCCTACCGTACTGTCAGTATGTCACCATATACAGGTGTCAGTGATGGGGCTGCATTGCAACTGCATGCTGTAGTTAGGCACAGATGAGTTACTTACATCAGCTACTGCACATGCATGGTAGCTGCATGCACACTACAGAATGTACATGTGTGTTGGTCCTACATGTCTGTCATGTAGCCATGTTTGTATGCATTGCAATTGGTGGACATGTGTGTTGACATATATAACACAT